>NC_060283.1:7985598-8025098 GCF_021613505.1 Equus quagga | reverse complement strand
GCAGTTGGCCGAGGCCTAGGCCGGGCCGGCCGCCTCTCCGGAGCAGCCCGCGCCGGGAGGGCGGCGAGTTCCGCCGGCCGGAGCACAAAGGACGGGGCGGGCCCCTGGGGATGCTGCGGCGGCCGCCGGCGTGTGCCCCCCAGGACCGCGCCTTCGTTTCCGGGGAGCCCCCTCTTCTGGCCTGGCAGACCCTTTCCGCCAGCCTGGGCGCTGCTTAGACCCCTGAGGAGTGCCACCCTCTCCTTTTCACCCTGCGTTAGGCCCTGGGACTGAGTAGGTCACTTGCAGGGGAGGGACAGCCCTGTTGCAGGGCCGCGTGCCGATGGGTCGAGGCCCAGCCGAGGATCCGCGATGCTCATCCAAAACGATCGGCCTTACGAGTCATTCAGCACACAGTCACACCCCATTCTAACCACACACTCCAGGCCCCGAGGAGGGACTTGTTCAGGGTCGCATAAGAAAGAGCCAGGACCAGAATTCCGGTCTTCCGGCTCCTCTGCAGTGGCTGCTCAGAGCCGGGTCCACAGGGTGGACCTGCCCACCTCCCTGCTAAGCAGATAAAGGTCTCCCATCTCCTCTGGGACATTTCAAGGAGGGAGGCGGGTGGTGGTATCAGGTCGTCTTTACAGTTGAGGAAAGGCCTCTGCGGCGAGGGAGCAGAGGAGCCGGATTTGAAGAGCTTAGACTCTGGAATTAGGCAAACATGGGTTTGACCACAGGTCTTTGCTAGTCTCGACCTTGGGCGGCTTCCTTCACCTGTCTGCATTTGTCTGGTTGTCTGTAAAATGGGCACCATTAGGAATAGCCAGGACGGCGGAGGGGTATGGTGGAGTCAAGCCAGGCTCACAGGAAGCCCTCATCCAGCCCAGTCCTCTGCTCCTCATCTTACTTTCCCCAGGAGACGCCGCCTGCCCCAGCGCATTCCCAGGCTGCTGGCGAGTGATGTTAGAAAGCACGGTGAAGGGTGTTAGGGCCGGAAGAGCTCCCCTTGGGCGTGACCCCCTCCACCCCTTCACTTTAAAGCTGAGGAGGCTAGGGCCCAGGAGGGGAAGGCACTTTGCCGAGATTACACCGTTGGGTGGAGCTGGGTGTGAAACGCATGCTCCCAGATGCCAAGTCTAGTCTCCTGCCCTGGGCCGTTCTTGTCCTCTATCCGGCTGCGTGGAGTGGAGAGAGCCGAGGCCCACTGTAATCCGTGGCCTTCTTCCTTCTTCCTTCTTCCAGGTGTTAACTGTCTTGCCTATGATGAAGCCATCATGGCTCAACAGGACCGAATTCAGCAAGAGGTGAGGGGCTGGGGCCGGCGGCCCTGCTGCAGGGATGCAGAGGCTGGGCCTGAGGCCTGTTGTTAATCTCCACTTTGGAAGGCCCTCCCTCTCCAGGCTGTGCTAGGTACCGGATGCCTTTTGGGGGGGGGGGGGGGGTCACTGTGCACTGGGTGACTGCCCAGCACCCTTCACGTAGGTGTTCTGGCTGTTAGGAGTGAGTCACTCCATCGGCCTGCCACAGCGTGATGGAGTTCCTGCCCCCTGCAGATTGCTGTGCAGAACCCTCTGGTCTCGGAGCGGCTGGAGCTGTCGGTCCTGTACAAGGAGTATGCTGAGGATGACAACATCTATCAACAGAAGATCAAGGTGGGAGCCTGGCCAGGGGGCAGGAGCAGCTGCGTGACTGCTTCAGATGTGCGCCTCGCTGGCCTGGCCGCGGAGAGGGTAGGGTGTCAGGGGAGGCCTCTGGTTGCCGGTTCCAGAGTCTGGAATCAAAAAGATTTCACTTCAGATCCTGACTGTCACACAGCAGCGGTATCCTCGGCAGGTCTTTCCATGTTTGCGCCGTGGGCTCCTCGTCTGTAAAATTGGGATGAGAAAAGCATCTGCCCATAGGCAGGCTCGGTGCTCACAGTGGGGCGGAGCTGGGGAGGAGGGTGGCGGCAGGGGCATGGGATCTTTGTGGAGAGGCAGGCAGCGGTGGGGCACAGGGGCCTTGCTGCATCGTTTACAAACTGAGGTAAGTCCCTCAGCACTCACTCTCTTCTCTGAGCCGGGAGGCCGAGGTGTGACAGTGTGTGGACAGTATCCAGTGGAGCAGCCTGGGGATTTAGTAAATGTCACTCCTCCCGCTTCTCCCAAAGATCAGAGATGCTTAGGACCTTCCACCTGAAAGGGGGAGCCTTCAAGGTTACCCACTTCTGGGGTCAGGCAGGTAACCCAGATGACTGCAGGCGCCAGGGCAGGTGATGAACAGTGAGCGCCATAGCTCGGTGTCAGCCAGGAGGAGGGAGGGCAGGCCCCTGGGGTGAATGAATGTCCCTGCCTGTCACTCCATTGTCACTGGATCTGTTTTTCCAGGACAAGCCAGAAATAATGATTTTGATGTGAAATCTGACTTGTAACAGTAGGCAGCTAATTCACATTTAAAATGTGTGGGCCAAACGGCATACCTGCAGGCCGGATCCAGCTGTGTGTGGCCTGTGGTTTATTCTGACTCCTTGCTCAGGATGTCTCTGATTTCCCCAAAAGGCCAGTGGAGAGATGAAGGCACTGGCTCCGGCGCGTGACAGGCCTGGGTTTGAGTGCTGGCTTCATGGCCAGCTGGGTGATCTTGGGCAGTGCACTGAGCTTCTCGGCACCTCCGTCAGCCCCACAGGGCGAGTGTGAGGTTGACGCTAACAGTGGTCAGGAGCTGAGCTCAGTGCCTGGGCCACAGCTGGGCCTTAGGAATCTGTGGGTCCCTCTTCCCTACGTGGCAGGTTGGTAGAGTGGGCCCCATTTCAAGGCCTGCGTGTCACTCTAGGCCCCCCTGGTGAAATCAACAGGATGGGCCTCGGGTTCGCTCCCCGAGTCATTCAGCGCATGTTAGAGTGTCCACTACACGCCGTCTGTGCAGGACATCTGCTTCCGTGCCCCCAACACCCCCAGTCTGCGCTGGGCCTGAGCCCGCCTTCTCTCCCAGGGAGGAGCCTGAGCCCAGACACAGCCCAGGCAGAGCTGAGGGACTGTGGCTCTGTGCACTAGGCCCCTGACGGTGACTAGGATGGTGGCCTCCGCCCTCACAAAGGGCCTGGCACAGACCAAGTGCTCAGAGCGATTCTGGTTGCGGTTCTGGTGGCCACAGGGAGCTGGGCCCTCTGTTCCTGTTGTGCGCTGTTGGTTTGACACTTAAGAACACACGCTGTGGGCTGGGCCCTGTCGTAGGGACCGGAGATAGAGTGATGGCCACAGCCGACAGACTGCTGCCCTCCGGAAGCTTCCAGGTCACAGTGGACAGACAGACAGCAAAGCAGAGGTCACTGAAATGCATGTGTCAGAAGGGGTGAGCGCTGTGGGCACAGGTGAAGCGGGACAAGGAGGCAGGGAGCGGGTGGTTTGTGGTGTTCAAGAGGCTGCTCGGCGAACGCTCCCCAGGACGTGCTGGCGTGAACTGAGAGGCAGGGAGCAGGTCTCGGTCCCCTGGGCAGCATGGTGGGGCTGAGGGCCGGGCGGGGGTCAAGGGGCGGCGTGGAGGCCACTGTGGCTGCAGCAGAGTGGCGGAGCAGGAGAGGGGGAGACACACGGGGGGCTTGTAGCCAGAGAGAGGACGGGAGGGAGAGGCGGAGCAGGGACAGTTGTCTCTGGTGACTGGTGGCCAGGTGGAGCAGGAGCCCCTGGAGGGCCTTTGCAGTGCCGTGGCAGGAGTGAGGGAGCAGGGTGAGGGTCAGGGAGCGGGAAGGGAGGATCCTGGATGTGCTGCAGATGAAGCCTGAAGGATCCGCGCTGGATCGGACCTGGTGAGGCGTCGGCAGTGACTGAGGCTTGGGCTGGAACAGCTGAGCGGCGGCATTGCAGTTGTAGGGGAGGCCGCAAGGTGCAGGGGGTGGGGAGGTGCAGGCCGCGTGTGGCCCCCTGGTTCAGAGGAGGTGTAGGGAGGCACTTGGCTGTGTGGGGCAAAATTGGAGTCGAGGGCTGAGAAGGGTTACACTTGGGGCTCTTTAAATCCTAAGACCAGTGCCGTCAAGAGAGCAAGTCTAGGGGCAGCCCTGGTGGCGCAGTGGTTAAGTGTGCACATTCTGCTTCGGCGGCGCAGGGTTCGCCAGTTTGGATCCTGGATGCAGACATGGCTCCACTTGGCAGGCCATGTTGCGGTAGGTATCCCACGTATAAAGCAGAGAAAGATGGGCACAGGTGTTAGCTCAGGGCCAGTATTCCTCAGCAAAAAGAAGAGGATTGGCGGCAGATGTTAGCTCAGGGCTAATCTTCCTCAAAAAAAAAAAAAAAAAAGAGTATAAGGGACAAGTGCAAGCTGTCCAGGCCTGAGCAGGGCTGTGCCCTCCCTGTGGCAGGCCCCAGAGAGGGTTGTGTGGCCTGGCCGTCTTCTGGCAGGTCACACACAGTGTCTTGAGGAAGGGTGCTGTGTGGTTTGGTGGTGGCCCAGGCCATCACAGGTTAGAGATAGATGAGTGCAGTCGCAGTGAGAGGGGAGGAGGACAAGGGGGAGTTGTGCAAGCCCCGCGGAGGAAAGTATGGAGGAGGAGGGCCTGGTGGGTGGTGTCACGGTGGGGGGGGAGGGGGTTGTGGCGTGAGGTGGATGCTACCAAGGGGCCAGTCTGCGGAGGAGTGGGCTTGACCCTCTGACTTAGGAGGGCGCCCATGACCTTGAGGAGAGTAAGCGCCTGCCTGGATTGAGTTCACGGGAGAGAATGGAGCCCGTGAGCTGGGACAGCTTCTCGAGGACAACTTGCTGTGAAGGCGAGCAGAGCCACTGGGTGGTAGCTGGAAGGGAATTCACGTGAAGCAAAGGATTTTTTTAAAGTGAGACCTAGCGTTGTGTTTACATGCTGATGGGTCTAAACCAGTAGGGAGAGAGAACTGATGCAGGAGGGGGAGACTTCCTGGAGCCATGTCCTTGAGCCCAAGGGAGGGGACGGTCTCTGGTGCCGAGCTGAGGGGGGCTCTGGCAGCCTCAGGCCTTCCAAGGATCAGGAGAGAAGGCCGCGGTGGAGGGGTTCTCAGTGCAAGTCCTTGGTCAGGAAGGAACCCAGGCCATCGGAAGGTGGGTGGGGTTAAGGAGAATGGGGGGGGGGGGAGGGGGGGGGTGCCTGGGCCAGGGGAGTGAGCCTGCTAGCCAGGCGGCACTCAGGGCCCGCTGTGTGACAGACAGAAGAAATCCTATGGAGTTTGGGGAGGAAACTGGAAAAGATGGGATGGAGATGGCACCTGTGAGCGAACAGGGTAGAGTTCAGAAGGAGGCAAGGGGCCGGCCCAGTGGCGCAGCGGTTAAGTTCACACATTCTGCTTCGGCGGCCCGGGGTTCGCTGGTTCGGATCCCGGGTGCGGACATGGCACTGCTTGGCATGCCATGCTGTGGTAGGCGTCCCACGTATAAAGTAGAGGAAGGTGGGCACGATGTTAGCTCAGGGCCAGTCTTCCTCAGCAAAAAGAGGAGGATTGGCAGCAGATGGTAGCTCAGGGCTACTCTTCCTCAAAAAAAAAAAAAAAAAACGAGGCGAGGGAGGCCGTTTCCCACCCTGGGGCTGTGTGGTGGGGGCCTCCGGCCCTGCACCCCCAGCCCTAACTCGCTTGCCCTGGGGCTCTCGTGCTTTGGAGGACTTCATTCAGTGGGAAAGCCGCGCTGGGCAAGGACCCACTCACTTGCTGGTTTTTATGAACAAACAGGCCTGCAGGCCAGCAGCCTGGCATGCCCAGTGGCTGGAAACTACTTTGGTGTCGCTGCGACCAGTGTGTCCCTAAGTCACAGCTTCCTGAGACCAGGGGCTCTGGGCAGAGGGTCACTGGATCCATCAGCCGAGGATGGCACGTGGCTGCTTGGAGCTCAGCTGCCCCCTGCTGTGGTCTGATCTTTGTTGGAGGTTCCTGGGCTGCCCTGCTTCTGGCCTGGAGTTGATGGGCGCGGGGGCGGGGGGCTGCCTCTCCGCAGGACCTCCACAAAAAGTACTCGTACATCCGCAAGACCAGGCCTGATGGCAACTGCTTCTATCGAGCCTTCGGCTTCTCCCACTTGGAGGCGCTGCTGGACGACAGCAAGGAGCTGCAGCGGTGAGCAGGGTGGCGCGGGTACTGGGTGGCGGGGGAGGCTCTGTGAGGGGCTGGGGGCTCCCTCCGCCGTGGTGACGGGGGGGTGCACTGCCACCTGGGGCCGGACGGTAGGCTGGGCTCCTGCTCAGGGTTTCTCTTCGGAGCTGGGGGCGGGGCTCCCAGTGCTGCCCAGTCCCGCACGCAGCCCGGGGCCCATGCCCGCCTCCCTCTCTCTCCTGCCGGCAGGTTCAAGGCTGTGTCTGCCAAGAGCAAAGAGGACCTGGTGTCCCAGGGCTTCACCGAGTTCACAATTGAGGATTTCCACAATACGGTGAGCCCAGCCGCGCCTGGCGCCCACTCGGCCAGGCTGGAGGGCGGGCGGCCTGGCCGTGGTGGCGTGCACCCGCCTTCTCCTCCCTCACCTCGCCCTCTGTCCCCCGCGGGCGCAGTTCATGGACCTGATCGAGCAGGTGGAGAAGCGGACCTCGGTGGCCGACCTGCTGGCCTCCTTCAACGACCAGAGCACCTCGGACTACCTGGTGGTCTACCTGCGGCTGCTCACCTCGGGCCACCTGCAGCGCGAGAGCACGTTCTTCGAGCACTTCATCGAGGGCGGCCGAACCGTCAAGGAGTTCTGCCAGCAGGTGCCCCCCACTCCTCGGACTTGGGACCCTCTTCCTCAGGGTGGGGGGAAGCACTGGGGACAGGGGGCGCCCCGCGCTGGCCTTGACCGGCCCCTGTGCCGCAGGAGGTGGAGCCCATGTGCAAGGAGAGCGACCACATCCACATCATCGCGCTGGCCCAGGCCCTCAGCGTCTCCATCCAGGTGGAGTACATGGACCGCGGCGAGGGCGGCACCACCAACCCGCACATCTTCCCCGAGGGCTCGGAGCCCAAGGTCTACCTGCTCTACCGGCCCGGACACTACGACATCCTCTACAAATAGGGCTGGCCTGCCCGCCGCCGCCCTGCCTGCCCCCTCTGCCAGGCGCTAGACACGTACAGGGGGTTTTTTGTGGTTGTAAATGGTCATATTTCACTCCCCCTCCCTGTCACACAACCTTCCATGTTTTATTAAAGGGGATGCTGGTGGTGAGCTGCGTGTGTGCGTGTCCCTGCTCTGCTGCTGCCCGCCTGGCTGCTACGTGTCTGGCTGTCCCCCTTCCCTCCAGGTGGGTTCCTCTTGGCCTTCCACCTGTCCACCCCCAGGCCTCCCTGCCAGGGGCAGTTTTGAGGGGCTCGGCCTCTTGGGGACCCCTCCTGGTTAGTGGGGTTCTGCTTCCTGCCCTTCAGCCCTCCCCCGTTCCCTCCTTAGCTGGCCCAGGGGCTTCCATGGGAATTTGGAAGTTCCTTGGGGACTTGCCCAGGGACCCAGGACCACCAAGGCTTCAAGCTGCCCCCTCATAGGCCCCACCTCCCCTGTGCTCTCCCAGCCAGGGCCCTAGACCCTATCACAGGTCTGCATGGTCAAGGTGTCAGGGCGGAGAGGGCTGACATGATGGGGGGCGTGGCTCAGGTCAGGTGAAGCAGCTGGGGCACCCAGGTGGTGCCAGCCTTGGGGGAGGAGGGCAGCCTTCAGCCTGTGCTTGGTTCCCGCCCCCTGCCTGGGCCCGCTTCGCACCCCTTTGCTTGGGCCACCTGTCCCTGCGATGCCTGCCTTTTGCCTTCACCTCCCCCCGTACCCCTCCCCAGCACACGTGGGGTCTTGGCCCCCAGGCTGTGAGCTCCTTGGGGGCAGGCCCTCAATAAATGTGCAGTGCTGCCGCCCACCTCTGCTGTCGCCGTGCCTCCCCGCCTGGCTCACCGGGACCTCCCGCCAGCCCCTTTAACCAAGCACCTGTCCCACCCCTGGGCTGCCTCCCTCACCCCAGCCAGGGTCAGACACAGGAGCTGCAACAAGGGTGGTCTTTATTAGGCGCTTCTGAGGGCCGGGTGGAAGGAAAGAATCGGGTGGCCAGGCCCGGGCCCAGCTGCGGCTTCGGCGACCTTCTCAGAGCTGGGAGCGAGGTCTGGCAGGCCCAGGCGAGTCTGTGGGTGGAGCAGAGAGTCAGGCTGCGTGGCCGGCGGGCTGCCCCAGCCTCCCAGCTGCCCCCGGCCTCCCTGCGTGAGGGTGAGCGGGCCGAGGGTGCACGGGTGTGTTAGTGGGCAGGTTAGTGGGCAGCCACACGGCGGGCCAGGCCCGGCTTACCAGTCCTGGGCAGGGTGGGCGGCGGGTGCCATCAGGCTGGAAGGCAGAGGACAGTGAGACCCTGCCCGGGGCGGGGGCGGGGGGTGGGGGCGGCTGGCAAGCGGGCAGGGCACCGCCAGTACGTACCCACGGGGAAGTAGTGGGGCAGCCGCTGCCGGTAGATGGCTTCGTCCTTCTCCAGGAACACGCAGATGATCAGCCGGTCCACCTGCGCCAGGGCCCCCTCAGCCAGGGCTCGTCGGCCGTGCCGCCCCCGCCCCCCACCCGCTCGCTCCGAGGAGAGCTCACCCGGCTCTCTGCCCAGAAGGGGCCCACAGGCCCCGAGGGGGGAGGAGGGTGCGCAGAGGGCCACACGGCCTTGCTCTCGGCGATGACTGGCGGGGCTGGTCAGCGGGCCAGGATGCGCCCCACCACCCCACCTTGGTCCCCCCCAAATGGGTCCAGGACTCACCTTGTCCTTGTGCTGCTCCAGCCACTCGCGCAGCGTGGCCAGCACTATCTCGGCAGCCGCCTCGTTGGGATAGCCTGGGCACCCGGCGAGGCGGGGCGAGCGTGAGTCCAGGGCCCCGGCCCGCCCCTCGCCGCCGCGCCACCCGCCCAACCCCCATGCCCGCTCCCGGCCCCGCCCCCTGGCCGGCAGCCCACTCCCGCCCCCACCCTCCATCTGGGCCCGCCCACTGCCCGCGCCTGCCGGTCCTCTAGATCCCACTCACCGAACACGCCGGTGGAGATGCAGGGGAAGGCCTGGGGCGGGGGCGAGAGGGGACTGGGGTCAGCGTCGCTCTCGGTCCCATCCTCCCCGCAACGGGGCCAGCTTCCCTCTGCAGGCCGCCCCGCCCCCCCCACGCGGCGCCCGCCCCTCACCGCCGAGCGGAGCCGGTGCTCCAGCAGCAGGTCGAGGCTGCTCAGGTAGCAGCTGCGGAGCTCGTCAGCCTGGCTGCCGCTGGGCTCTCCGTGCGCGATGGGCCCCACCGTGTGGATGACATCTGCGAGAGGCGACGGAGTCAGACCGGCCGGGGTCTCCACGCGGTCCTCGGCTCTCTCCCCCTGCCGGCTTGGGCCCTCTCCCCGCCAAGTTCTGAGACTCCCCAAGGGAGGACCCCGCCCATAGGGGCACGCAGGTGTGCCCTCGAGCCTAAATCCGCACGCGCACACTGACCCGCCAGCCCACACCTCACAGACACAGGCAGGCCCCCGCTGGGCCCCCTCCCCACATCTGTGTGGACCCGGCCGAGACATGGGGCGCCAGTGGGTGCGCGAAGGCGCTGCCCCCTTAGCTCTTCCGCTGCCTTCAGGTCCCTGCTCCTCCCAGCCTCTGCGCATCCCCTCCGCGCGACCTGCTTCCTGGGATACGCGAGGAGGGACCAGGTCCTGGCACTTCAGGTTAAGAAGCGCCCCCTGCGGAGGCCTCCCCCCAGCAATTTGTGGGGGCTGCACCCCTAGCCCCCCAATTACACAAGGCGCCCTGTCTGCGCCCCACAGGGGCGGGGCTGTGGGGCACTCACACTTGGCCGGCAGCCGGTAGCCGCAGGTGATCTTCGCCTTGCCGGTCTCGCAGCTCTGCAGGGTCCGGCACTCCTCGGTGAGCAGGGGGCCGGCGGCCCGGTGAATGCAGCCGTCCACTGCAGGGGGGCGGGCCGTGAGCCGCGGGGCTCCCCGCGTCCCCCGGGGCCCGCTTTACCGAGGAGAAGGCTGAGGCCCACGGGCCGAGTCCTCCAATCCCCTCGGTGGGCTGGGGCTCCCCGGCACCGCGCCTTCGCCAGCGGCCCCCAGCCGCTCCATCACCCCGCCCCCCACCTGTTTCACATCTGGGGAAACCGAGGCGCCGAGCGCGGCCGCGGCGGGGCCGGGCGGGAAGCGGCGTGGGGCGGCCGGCAGGGGGCGCGCCCGGGCCGCCCTGCTCTTCGCCGGCCGCGCCGCAGGGCCGAGGGCGGCTCCGGGGAGTTCGCGCTCCGCGCTCGGGCCGGACGCGCCGCGGGGCCCGCCACCAGGCGCCGCCTCCGCCCGAGGAGCCCGGGAGCGCCGAGCGGCACCGCGCGCCGACCCCCAGGCCGATCCCGGGCGAGGCCCTGGGGCCGCGGCAAACTCTAGGACCCACTTTACAGATGGGGAGAGCGAGGCCACCTAGTCAACAAGTGGCAGATCGGTCCGGGCCTGGAGCCTGGGTCTTCCAGCCCCTTCCCTGCGCCACGCGGGGAGGTGGCCCGGCCGCGCAGGTGTCTCTGGCGCTCACCCCTGCTCGTTAACGAGCCGCCTCGTTAGCTCATCCGGCTTAATTGGGCCGGGCCTGGGCTTGTTTATCCAAGGGCGGCTCTGGGGCCTCGCCAGCGACCCTGGGGACCCCCGGCCCAGATAAACAACTGGGGCGCTGCGGGAGGCGCGAAGGGGACGCTCCTTAAGCCCGACCGCTCCTCGGCGCCACGGCCCAAGGGGCCTGGCAGGAGAGGCGGCTGGGCCGCAGGCAGGCCCGGGTCAAGTCCGGGCTCGCCCCTCATCGGCTGGGCCAGTGGGGCACATTGGCAAGTCCTTTCCCCTCTCCGAGCGTCCACGGCCTCATCTGGAAGACAGGGTCAGTGACCCCTCCCCCGGGGGGGAGGTGGCATCCTGGCCAGGAGGACGTGACCCACCCCTGGCAGCTCCCTAACTCCGATGGCACCCCGGGCCTGTGCCAGGAGCTGCGTGGGCAGCAGCCGCCGGCGCCCAGAACGCTCCGCAGCAGGAAAGGATCACCATTTCCCCCATTTTACAGATGCGCAAACCAGGCCCTTCCTCTTTCGTCATGGCCCCACCCCGACGCCTTGGCACAGCTCCAGGGACACCAGCTGGACCACCGCCTCTTTCTTGTTTTCTTTTGTGCCCTGCGGGGCCCAATTAAACCTAATTTTAAGACTTCACTGGAAGCAGGCACCAGGCGATTTCCCAGAGCATGCCAGGGGTGCGGTGGGTGTTGGGGGAGCCCTGGGAGGGGCCCTGGCACTGGGTCTGGTCCCCTCCTCTCCTGTGCAGGGATGAGGGCACCACAGTCATGGGGGAGGGGGTAGGGGAACCCAGGGTGGGGCCCCTGAGCCGGGGTCCAGGTGCTTGTGCAGTGGGTGTGCTGCCTCTGTGTGCAGCATGTCCCCTTTGGGTGGGGGTGTCAGGTGACCCCCCAGCACCGTGTACAACAGCAAGGGCTGTGGATCTAGGCAGCCTGGGTTCCAATCCCAGCTCTGCCCGTCACAGATGTGTGACCCAGGGCACATCACTTAACCTCTCTGGACCTCAATTGCCTCATCTGTAAAATGGGACACTAGTAGGCAACGCCCTCTGCTCCCCAACACCCATAGTGCTATGGGAAGGATTAAGCGAGATAATTCCTAGAAGGTGCTTAAACCACTGCCTGGCGTGAAGGCGTGAAGGCGATGTGGGCGGTGGCTGTTAGTAGGACAGTGTGACAGTACAAGGATTGCTCCCTGTGAGAGTGTGATGGAGGCGGGAGTCCAGGTAAGGTGTGCTCAGGGTGTTCAGGCGTATGGGAGTGGACACAGGGCTGTGTCTGAGCTGGCTCTCGGGGGGGGCCTCCCAGCCCAGCCCCAACAGTGTCGGCCACTTGGCACTGGGCTGCCTGCCATCCCCCAGCACTGTCCGCCCTGCAGGCGACCTCGGCGGGCTGTGGGGCCGGGCGGAAGTGGAGCTGTGTTTCAGGGACTTAATGTTTCCTGCAGGAGTGGACAGGCCCGCAGCCAGGCCCTTGGGGCTGACCTGGGGCATGGAGGCGGGGGAGGACCAGAGCTAGCAGAGGCCTTGGGCTGGAGCCACTCCAGCAGCGTCCAGAACAGGGCCAGGGCCACATGCATGCTGTGCAGGCGGCCGGGAGCAGTCCGCCCACAGCAGAGATGAGGGACGAGCGGAGCCCCACCCCTGCCCCGCCCTCCCGCCACAGCCTGGCCCCCTCCGCCTGCCCCCGTCCCTGTCCAGCCTGGTTGCTCTCCCCGCTCTGAGTGCCAGAGGGACCCCGGGCCCTGCTGTCCTTGGCCATAGGCCCCAAGGGCCGCCCCTGCCCCGTCTCCCGCAGCTCCCCGGGCTCTGGCCCCAGGTGCTGCCCTGGCTCCGAGGCTGGGCTGAGCTGAGCCCTCGAGATGGCAGGCTGAGGCTTCCTGGGGCCCAGCCGAGGGGGACACCCTCCCGCCCCCCACCACCTGACCCTGGGCGGCTGGAAGAAGCCCTCGGCCCTGGCCCCTGGCAGGAGGGAGGTGTCCCCAGTTCATACCAGCCGACCCTCCATCTCCTCCCTGGGCCCCTCAGCCACGTGCAAACCTCAGTCCTGCAGCCCAGACCCCACCCCACTCTGAGTCAGCAGAAAACTGGGGGCTTCCTGGGGAGACTGCGCCCCTGCGTTGGGGGGGCTTCCTCGGAGGTTCTCCACCAGGTCAGGCTGGAACCCTTCCTCCACCAGAAGACTCCCTGAGGCCGCTCTGCCTCCTCCCTCGGCCCCCTCCTCCCTCCTCCACCTTTAAGCTCCTGGATCTGGCTCCTTCATTTCTGCCTCAGCCTCTCAGGGAGCACCTGTCAGGCGCTGAGCAGTTTACATCCACTGACTTGTCTGAGCCTCACAGCCACCCTAGGAGGTGCTGTTATTTTTCCTGCTTTAGAGAGGAAGAAATTGAGGCACAGAAAGGGTGAGCCACTTGCCCAAGGGCACACAGCTGGCCAGCGGCTCTCCTTCCTCAAGGACGATGAAAGGGCCTGTTTCTCCCTTCCCACCGCAACCTCCCTCCCACCCTGGGCCGCCTGGCTGTTTGCCATCTCTCCAGGCCCTCCTCACTGCCGGGCCCTGCAGCCTGCCTCCTGTGCCCCTCACCACATCAGCGCAGCCCCCTCCCAACAGAGGGATGCTTTGGGGCCTCCCGTTGCTGAGCGGTCTGGGCCACTCATCTGCCTTGAGTGTAGAGCTACTCCTCCCTACCCCCAGCAGGCTGCCTTCGAGACCCCTGCCCCCCTCCCTCATCTCTCCCCTCTCCTCCCTGAGCTCCTCCCGGCTTCTGCTGTCTGGGGCCCTGTCTGCCTCTCTCTGCTCCAGCCCTGACTCTCTGCCCTGGTCCCAGGCCGCCCCTGCTTGGGAGCCCACCCCAGCCCTCCTGCCCACCGCGTGGCTTCACAGCCACCCGCCCCCAGGGGCTTCTGCTCACGCTCAGCCCCTGCGGAGCATGTCTGGGGCCAGGGGTGGCAGAGAGGGCCGGGGCTGCAGGGGGGCCCTCCCCAGAGCCAGCGGGGGTGGAGGACGGGCAGGCTCCTGTGGGGCCATTTGCGAAGGTGCTGAGGCCCGGCTGGCCGCTATTTAGGCTGCTGTAATATTCATGAAGGGAAGATTAGATATTTAAATTTATTCAGCAATAAATGCGTCTCAGTGGGGGAGCATTCCTCACGCTAAACAAACAAGCGAGCAGGGGCTAATTAATTATTTACAGGAACACGAGGAGGCGTGTGGCCAGGGGGAGAGGGGGCCAGCTGTGGCCCTGCCAGAGGGCCCCTGACCGGCCCTGGGGCTGCCCCTCCATCTCCCCCACCCCCCACTCCTCCCTCACTGTCCTGGGGGTCTGGCCCCTGCGCACCCCCTTCTGGGATTTCTCTTCCCAGAAATCTTGCCCGAAAGCTGGCTGGTGACTCTGGGCGAGTCACTTAGCCTCTCTGAGCCTCACGACTGGCCTCCGAGAGCTGTGGGAGGACAGAGATATGCTGAGAGGTGGCCAGGGGTGGGAGACTGAGGGCCAGAGTGACAAAGCGGCTCGTCACTCACAGGTGGAGGGACGAAGCTCAGAGCTGCTCTGCTAGCCGCCTTGCACAGCGACACAGACGGAGGCAGAGCCACTCTCTCAGCCAAGCGGAGGTGGCGGGGCCTCGCCTAGGCTGCCCTCAGCCCTGCCCTGGCCTGGGGGGCCCCAGAGCAGGAGTGGGGGAGGGCAGGGCGGTACAGGGCTGTGTGGGAGCCCGGCCCGGGGGACAGAGCTGACCCAGCCCCGTGAGCCCCCGGCTCCTCTACCCTTCGTTAGGTCACTTCACCCCTCTGTGCCTCAGTTTCCTCATCTGTCAAGGTCAGTAACAGTGCTCCCTCCGTGTTTGGCATGACTGTTCAGTGAGAGGCCACCCCAGGTGCCTGCACTTCATGGCACTGTCACCCCCTTTAACAGATGGGGGCACTGAGGCCCAGCCACAGACTCCGTGGGCAGGAGACCCCTCTGCCCCTCATGCTCTGGGGCCTCCTCCTGGGGGCTGGGAGGCGCCGCCGGGGAGATGTCCGGGAGGAGGCCTGGGGGGGAGCGGCTGGGGGCAGAGGGGGCGCTGGAGGCCTGGGGGCCTGAGGGAGGGTGTGCCAGGCCTGGGCTCTCAGGACCACTGTCTTCCCAGACACGGCGCCCCAGAGGCCCAAGGAGAGCCAGCTGGGTGCGGCCTGCGCTGCTGCCCCGGCCCCGGCCACCGGCACAGACACCAAATGCAGGGCTGAAAGGTGCCAGGCCCCGCCGGGCAGATGGGGAAACTGAGTCCCTGAGAGGGTGCCAGCTGGGGCAAGGGCAGAAGCCTGAGCTGCTGCATCCCAGGCCCCTAACCCTGCAGAGGGCAGGCCCAGCCGTAAAGCCTGGATAAATGCCCCCCCCAGGGCCTTGTGCCCCCTTCCCCAGCCCACCCGATACTCTCCATCGGCCCCGCTGAACCTCGAGAGCTACGACTCCAGGCGATGCCCATGTCAGAACTGCCTGTGCGCTTCTGCCCACACCCTCTGGGTCATGCATTCAATCAACAAACCCGCAGTGGCCTCGGCTCTGTGCTAGGCTCGGGCTCTGCGCATTGGCCCTGGGGAGGACGCACAGCCCACCCTTGGCAGGCCCCGCCCCCGCCATGCCAAGGCGGGTGGGCGCCCCGGGGAGAAGACCAATGGCCGACAGCTCTGCGATGTGATCTGAAATTCATTATGGGGTGACATCAGCTCCTTAAATGGAGATTTGAAAACATTAGGGCTTCATTATGTACACAACGGCAGCGCCTCATTCATCATGCTAAAATCACTCCTGTTATTAAAAATCCCCGTGGCAGCTGCACACGGGGGGCGGGGCCTGGGCCCCACAGGCCGGTGGGCTGGCCCAGGACAGAGTCCCCACAGGGGAACCGAGTTCCCGGATCCCTCTTACCCAGGGAGGGCCAGCTGAGGGGTGGGGGCAGGGAGCGCAGTTCAGCTCCAGGGACTTGGTGCCTCAGTTTCCCCATCTGCTAAACGAAGATGCTAATGGTACATTGCACAGCGCTGCAGTAGGGGTGCTGAGATTCTGCTGGGGAGACCCTGCGAGGCCATGGCATCCGCACAGGGAGCGCTCAGTCCACCCAGCTGCTGTCGGCACCGCCATCGTCATCAGCTGGGGTCAGGCAGGATGGCGGAAGGCCCCAGGCCTTTACTTGGGGAGGGCAGGTCACTCCCCTGCTCAGAAAACCCCCCATGGCTCCCAGGAGGCCACGACATCAAGTCCTCAGCCCGGAGCCAGGCTGGGGCGCCCTAGCCTCCACCACAGATGACTGTCTGGCCTCCTCTGTCCCCCGACCTGGTCCAGCCACAATGGGTCCCCCCGGTGCCAGGGAGGGGACGTGAGGCTCCAACATCACCGGTTCTAACATCACGGTAGGCCCTGACACGACACAGGACGAGAAATAGAGCTGGACAAGAGGGAAAGGGGGTGGGCGCCGTCTCGAGGATGGGAAGGCCCCTCCGAGGAGGTGGCATCAGAGCAGACTCTTGACAAGAAGGAACTGGCTTCGGGAAGGTCGGGGGAGGGGTCTGGGCAGAGGGCGCAGCAGGCAGCGGCTGGCACAGCCCGGGAGTCCAGGGCGAGAGGGCGCCGGGAGGCAGGACCTGGTGGGCACAGCAGGAACCTGGGCTTGATCGGGCGCAGGGGGAAGCTTTGAGCGGGGAGGGGCGTGGTGTGAGCTGGCCTCTGGGGCCCTTTGCTGTTCCCTCGTCCTGGAATGCCTTTCCCCTCTCTGCAGCCCCCGGCCCTGCCACTCCCTGCCCCGTGCGCCCGCCCAGCCCGAGCCTGGCACACGGGGATGCTCGAGTGAGTGTGTGGCTGGTCGGCTCCTGGGGGACACCTGCTTCCTGGGAGCCCAGCCCAGCCTGGCCTGGAGGTCGGCCACGGGGGCCCCCTCGTCTGCCCGCTGTGCCAGGCCACGGCTAACGGGGAGCTGGAGCAGAGGCTGTCCCCGTGGCCGCGGGAAGCCATCACGGCTCAGGCAGTGAACTGGGTGGACGCTGGGCCTGACCTCCGAGGCCTCACTGCTCCTCCCGGGCCTGGCCGCCTCTGAACGGAGGAGGAGAGCGAGCAGGAGGGGGAGAGGGAGAGAGGGAGGTGGAGAGAGCGGGCGGGCCAGAGAGACAGCGCCAAAGACAGGGAGAGAAAACCAGGGAGAGAGACAGACACAGGAGCGCGGAGAGCGGGCGATGCAGAAAGGGACAGAGACAGGGAGAGACAGAAAGTGAGAGACCAGGAGAGAGACGAGAGAGGAAATAGGGTGCCCCCACCGCCCCAGGTCACGGCTCCGTGTGTGAAGAGAGGACGTGGTGGGCTGCGGGTGGCAGGTTCCCTGCGGTGGCGAGGATGGGGAGGGGGGCGGGATGCGCACATGCAGGTGCCTGGGCTGGGGGCGGGGGGCCTGGACACAGCCGGTGCACACACAGGTCTGTACTGAGCACCTGCTCTGCCAGGACGTGGACAGACAGGCGCCTGTGCACGCCCTCAGTGGGTAGTCTGATGGCGAGCAGTTGGTACTTAAATCATTACGCAAACAGGGAGTCTGGTTACTAAGGGCGACAGAAGGCCGGCCCACAAGTGGGCAGGGTCTGCCATGTCCCAGCACCCAGGACAGTGGCAGGCCCTTAATTAATAGAGCAGTGGTGGGTGTGTGGGGTGATGGAAGAGGCTGCCCTGACACGGAGATACCTAGGCAGGAAGTTGGGGTGAGAGGGTTGGGAGCCCTCAGGCACAGGAGCAGCATGTGCAAAGGCCCTGTGCCAGAAGAGGCAGTGATGGAGGCTGAGCCACCCTGGCTTCTCTCAGGTGTGAGATGCCTGGGACACTGAGGGACATGGGACACACACACGAACTTGCAGTGTGGGCATAGGGAGCAGGGGCTGCACAGAGCCCAAGGGGCAGGAGGGCAGAGTGGCTGCACCCCCAGGCAGGAACTGGCTCCCGCAGGTTTGGGTGGAGCCGCTGACCTGTGGAGGGCCCAGGCAGGGAGTGTCTTGGCAGTGGGTGTGTGTGTCGGGGGGATGGGGCTCCATCCAGGGACCTGTCAAACCCCATCCCTCCCCGCCTCTGGCTGGCGCTTCGGGGTGCTGGCCGGGCGGGAGCAGAGATGGCGGCCACGCCAGTGGAGGGAGGTGGCCCTGAATTAATCTGTCAGTAAAGCGGGGCCGTGGCAGGCGCAGTCATGATTTAGATGAATAATTGAAACGCTCTGATACATTTATTATCCCTTTAGTGCAAAAGTGGCAGTGAAAGACGAGGGGTAATTGAAACAGAGTGTGCAAATCTCCCCAGAAAGCTGGCTCCTTATCGCCGAGTAAACATTTCAGTCCTAATAAACAGGAGAGACGGGCGGGCGGCAGGGCCCGGTCGATTCCCGTCCTGATTTAGGGCCCGCCTCCCTTCTTCCCATACAATAGGGGAGCGTTTTTTTGTTGTTGGTTTTTTAAAAATTTTTATCGAGCCAGTGAAAGGCTCTCCAGGAGGAAGGTGGAGAGCAGGAGTGGGCCTGGCTGGGAGGCAGGGTGGCTGCCCCAGGCCCGCCAGTCTCCCCACCACAGACGCCGAGCCCTCTACCTGGTAGGCCTCTCGATCCCTCTGTACCTGTCGAACTCCTATTCAGCCCTCAGGGCCCAAGTCAAATGCCCCCTCTGCTGGGAAGCCTTCTTTCAAAATAGGTCTCTCTGAGGGTCAAGGCCTATGTCCCAGTGTTTGACACAGGTGGCCCCCTCCTAACACACACACTCAGAAAGAGCCCTGGGAAGGAATGGGGGGCAGAGGGTTTCCCTGAGACTCACTGCGTTGCTACCACCACCTGGCTTGGCCTCAGAGCGTAGTGGGGGCCTGGCCCTAGAATGAGGCAGGCCCAGGAGCCCTGGACCCTTTGGGTTAAGTCCTTCGGGTCCTGGCAGCCCCTAGGGCTCGTCCTGAGGTTGGGGGTCCCCAGCAGACTCCCCTTCCTGCTCCCCAGAGGCCGTGGTCCTCTCCCCCGTGAACCGCCACGCAGTCACAGTAAAAACTGTGCAGACCCCCTTTCGAGGGCCCTCCAGATGCCGATGTTTGTTGCCCACCGTCCGTCCCCTCACCGGACTGGCAGGGGTCCCGGCGCAGAGCTGTTAGACCTGAGGCCCCAGCTCCGAGGGCAGAGCCCAGCACACAGAGGGTGCGACTAACCGCCCCAGCGGGCTGTGCCAGGGGCTCGGAATCCCCGAGAAGCCCGCTCCTGGGAGCAGTCCTGGCGGGAGACAGGCCATAGGGACAGCGGCAAACACAAGCACGTGGAAAGGGGATGGGGCTTTGGAGAAAGCCCCCAGGCAGGGGAGGGGTGGGCCTGGGGGTTGGGGCCAGCTGAGGCAGCCTCATTTTATTTATTATTATTATTTTATTGAGGTCATGTGGCTTTATGGTGTTATGTAAATTTCGGGTGTATTTCGGCTTCTGTACAGACTACGTCCTGTCGGTCGGGCTGGTGCCGCTTCACAGAGTGGCCAGGGCAGCCCAATGGGACCAAGCTTGTTAGACGCATGGACGGGTGGTGGGGGGAGAGACAGGGGGTGATGGGAGGGTGGGGGGAGAGGCCTGAACCCCTGAAGGGCTGGACTCAGGAGAAGAGGGGGGAACCTCAGGAGACGTCTGGGCAGGCAGGTGGGGACCCAGGCCCCCCAGTCGCGGCCACTCCTGTCTGTGCCCCCACCCTGGCAGGTTGGGGGGTTCAAGCTGGATGGACGGGGTCGGGGGGGGGCAGTGGAACCCATAGGGAGCGGCTGTGAGGGCAGAGGACGTCCTGGGGCCTGGGGCCGCCTCCATTCCAGGCCCCCACCAGCCCCAGCCTCGCCCCTACCACGGTCCCCTCCCCGCCACATCCACCTTGTTCCAATCACATTAGCGGAGTGACAACCCCAGCGAGCACTTGCGGCGGCTCCATAAATCTCGGCCGGCACTAAAAGGCTGGACTGCCGGCCCACTTCCTCCTGGGGCCCGGCCCCCCATCCATCTCCGCGTCAGCCGGCGCGCTGGGGGCCTGCTGCAGCCTCCTCTCGCCCTCACAGCTGTGGGAGGGGAGCTACAGGGACCCCACGGCCCCTCCCCCTCAGTCTGGCCAGGGCAGGTGCCCTTTGACCTCCCGGAGTGAAGCCGCCAGGCCATCGCCGCCCTGCCTAAAACGTCTGTGGCTCGCACTGCCTTCACCAGCAAGTCCATCACTTAACATGTAGGCCATCCTTCCCTACCTGAAGTTCATTCAGTCATTCAACAACCATTTATTGATCACCTACTACAGGTGCTGGAGATACAGGCGTGCCCTCCAGAGCCTTCATTCCCCAGCAGGGTGGGGAGGTGGAGGGGGTGGGTGGGAGACAGACAACAGACAATGAACGTAATAAAGAAGGAAGTTATATGGAGCCTTAGGAGAGACTTGCTCTGAGAAAAAGAAGAATGAGGGCACTGTGACAGGCCTGGAGGGCAGGGTGGGCCAGGGGCAGGCGGCTACAATTTCAGTTAAGAGTCAGGCTGGGCCTCACCAAGAAGGTGGCATTCAAGGAAAGACTTGTAAGACGTGAAGGGAGTGGCCACATGGATGTCTGAGGAAGAGCATTCTGAGCAGAGGGAACAGCCAGTGCAAAGGCCCTGGGGCAGGAGTGGGCGGGCCTGTTCCAGGAACTGCAGGGAGGCTGGTGTGGCTGGTGCAGAGTGGGGAGGGCAGGGTGGTGTGGTGGCGAGTCTGACAGGTGGCTGTGGCGCTGTGGACCACAGTAGGGACCTCGGCCTTGGCTCTGAGTGAGGGGAGAGCTCTTCCGAGTTTTGAGCAGAAGAAGGGGGATGACCTGACCTAGGATTTGGAAGGCCCACCCCTCTGTGGGATCCTTTGTCTTCTGGAACTGAATGGCTCTAACTCCAGCTCCTCCCGTGGTCTCTGAGGGTCCCGCATCATCTCCCGCCTCACCTCCTCCTGGCTGGGCTCCAACCACTCCGATCTTCTACGTCTCCCAGAACGCCCTCACTCTCCCTCACTTCAGGCCTTCGCCTGTGCTGTTCCCTCTGTCCAGCACACTCTTCCCACCGCTTTTCATCGGCTCTCTCCTACCCGCCTCTTGAGTCCCAGTGGAGGCACCACCTCCTTCCAGAAGGCTCCCTGCTGCCCAAGCCCGGACAGGTGCTCCTTGCTGAGCTCCCACCATGCCTATGAGCCCCCCATGTTGCACAGACCGCCCTGTGTCATGGTAGGTGCTCCCCTCTGGGCTGTGAGCTCAGGGATGGCCAGGACCAGGCCCCTCTGGTGCCCAGCAGATCTGTCTCAGCTCCCAGTTCAGGGCCCTGCACACAGCAGGCGCTCAATCATTGGGTGATTGGACGAAGGAGAGGGCTGGCCGTGGGCACAGGGTGGCGGGAGTCGAATCACCCAGGGCCCCCGAGGGAGGGTCCTCGGTGGGCCTGTCTGAGGGACCCCAGCCCCCAGCGCAGCCCCTCATGCTGGGAGGCCTCCAGGGTGGCTGTGACCTCCACGGGGACAGCTGGCGGAGAAGCGGGGGAGGGAACCACCGCGAGGCACGCGCAGACCCCGTCCCACATCCTGGCCGGTCACAGACAGCTCTTGGCGCTGCTCTTATTTATTCCTGACCTTCGCTGCCCCTTTTATTTTTCCCCCTTTTAAAACCTGGCCTGGGCCCCGCCACCGCCGCCGCCGTAAACACGGCCCCCGGGATTTATCCGACGGCGCATTAACCCCTGGACCCCGGCTCACCAATCATCCTGCTGCCTGTGTAGACAGCGGGCAGCCCAGTCAGCAGGGGACGGAGGAGCTGGGGCGAGGGGCTGGGGGGCCTTGCCAGGACAGGCACTGGGGGCTTAGGGACCACCCCCCCGGGCACCCGCTGACCTTGGCCTGGCTGCAGAGCCCACCCCGACCTCTGACCTCTGGCCCGCCTGGCGCTCAGCCTGGTGGGGTTGTTAACAATGGCGAACACAGCAGTATTCTCAGGGTCTTGACAGTTAGCAGACCCCCCCCGCCCAGCCCGACTTCAGGAGACCCTCTCCTGGCAGCAGAGCCGCCCTGAGAGGTTTTAGGGTGGGGCAGGGACAATAACTTTGTCCTCACAGGTGGGGAAACTGAGGCCAAAGGGACACAGGGCTTGCTGAGGGCATGAGGGCGTTGGGGCAGGGCTGGGCTGTTCCCACCACACCTGCGCCCCCCTGTCCCAGGCCCGGTCCCCTTTAAACCTCAGGTGTCCCCCCACCTCCCAGTTACAGAGGAGGCCTCTGCTCAGAAGGTGGGGACCCGCCCGGTCACCCAGCAGAGCGGGAGCCACACGGCTACCCCGGTGTCCGGCCCTTCTGCAGTGATGGTGGGCCGGGCAGGGCCGGGAGGGTGGGAGGCAGACACAAGGGAGAGATGGAGAAATGGGGGGCGGGGCTGTGGGATGACGGGGAGGCTGCGAGGAAGGCAGGGAGCTGGGGACGGTGGGTGAGGGGGCCAGGAGAGGAGAAGCAGATGTGGAAGGAGAGGTGCCACCGACCCCCACCCCCACGCCCCACCCCCCTCCCCACCCCGCGGCCCCCAGAACACAGGAAGAGTCTACTCACCGCCGCCGCCTCCAAGCAGGGAGCTGTTGGCTGCAAGAGAGAGAGAGACAGAGGTGGGTCAGTGGGGGTGGCTGCGGGGGGGACAGAGGGGGAGGTGGGGGCTGCCCGCTGGGCCAGAGCAGGTCCCTGGGTCCCTGGGTCTTCAGACCCTGGGCACAGGGTTTTCTTGGAGCAGAGCAGACAGGACGAGGTAGATGGGGGCTGGGACCTCCCCTCCCACCGAGGCTCCTGATGGGCCTGGGGTTTGGAGGGTGGCTGGGTGGGGGGCAGGGGAGCCACCGGGGTCCCATCCGCTTAGCCTGGAAGCAGCTGCATGTGGCGTCTAGACAGGCAGATGACCCTCAGCCACACGCATCCCGTCATTCATTCTTTCTTTCTTTCTCCCCATGGTGTCTCCGAGGCCCCTCTGGGCCAGGCCTGGTACAGAGATGTGGGGCGAACAGAGCAGCCCCGGTCCCTGCCGTCGGGGCTCACAGGCTGCACAGGGACACAGACTTGAAGCCACCAGGAAACAAACGGAGTCATCGCAGCCGTGGTGAGCGCGGCCCAGGGACAGTGTGCGTGGGGAGAACATAAGGCCGTGAACCTGGGCTGGGGGCGCCTCATGGACGACAGCGACCACGTGCGATGGATGTCAGGGCCCCATCCCGGGACAGCGCAGGGAGGGCCCAGAGCACCGGGACAGGAACCAAAGCAGGGGTCAACCAGAGTCACTTTGCTCTGTGCCTCAGTTTCCCCATATGTAAAATGAGGAGAATAGGGCACCTTGCAGGGTTGGTATGAAGGTCAAGGGAGAGAGAGGGATCCTCAACTCTGGCCCCCTGCCCCTTCCCTGGACGGGAGCTGGACCGTGGCTGCTGTAGCTGCCCTGTCCATCTCGCTCTGCCCAGCCGGCTCCCCCTCCCGCCTCCCCATGAGGCTGACACAAGGGCAGAGTGAAGCCGGCAGCCTCTGGGCCGGGGTGTCGGGGCCATGCAGGTCCATGCGCCCGCCCCGGCCTGAGCTCCAGCTTCTGGCCGCCCAGCTGAATCCTTGTCCACCGCTGGTGGGTCAGGGCGAGCGCTGGGTGCTGCCAGGTGGGGACACCAGCTGTGCCTCAGCCCCTTGGGCCCAGGGCGCCTGGCTCTGGCACCCACCCTACTTCCCAGGTCCTGACGCAGCCCCTCTGGAGGAGGGGGACACGGAGCAGAGCCCGGGCCAGGAGCGGAAGCTGTGGATGCTGCTAAGTGGTGTCGGGCAGCTCCGAGTGGCTGGTCTCCCAGAGCTGACAGCTCTTCGCTCGGGGAATAATTAATTCCACAGCCCGAAAACCCAGGGCTGCAAGTTGCCACGTTACTTGCGAGATTAATACAAGCAGCTAATTAAGATGGAGAGGCGAGGAGCGGCTGGGCGCTCCCAGAGCAGGGGTGGGGGGCCGTGGGGACGATGGGGGAAGGCAGGCCGGGCAGGAGGGGAGGCAGCCAAGCCAGAACCGACAGCAGTGGACGGACCAGGGCCAGACCCCCAGGCAGACGCGGCGGGTTGCTAGGGGGCTGGGCCCCCAGAGGCTCTGGATGTGGCCTCTGCCCCAGGAACGCACATTTCCGAGGACAGAGCGAGGACCATTTGCCAGGCACAGGCTGAGTGTTTTGCACAAACGATCCCATTTACTGTCACAACAAAGCCACAGGGGGGGTGCAATTGTTCCCATTTCACAGATGAGGAAACCGAAGTTCAGAGTGGCACAGTGGCAAGTAGCAGGATGGGAAATGAGTCTGTCTGACTCCAAGGCCAAGCCACAAAGCAGGCCGGCCTCAAGGCAGACTGCCCGAGGGACTGTCACAGGGAGGCTGTCCCCCCACCCCAGCCAGGGTGGGGCCTGCCTCCTCCACGCCCGGGCAGAGCACACAGTAGGCCCTTCAGATGGGGTCTTGACCTGCCCCCATCCCAGCAGGTCTGGTTGCAGAGAGGAGGGCCGGACATCTGGACAGCGTGGGAGGCCCGGGCGTCTCAGGTGGGCCCCGGGCCAGCACCCGGCCCCCTCGGCCCTCGGGCAGTCCTGGCAGCTGTCGGGAGCTGCCCTCCGCAGCCCTTCCCTGCCGCCCCCCCTCACCTCTCTCTCTTAATTAACACCGGCCGCAAACGAGCTGGCTCCCGCTCACAGAGGGCTTGGTGCCAAATGGGTTGGCAGTGAGCCTCGAAGGGGTGCGAGGGGAGGGGGCCCGACCCGCCGTTCTGCAGGCCCCTGTTGGAAGGAGATGCCAGCCCCCCACTAGCCTGGCACCCCTAAACCCCACCGTGTGTGGACCTGCCCAGGCAGGGGGACTGGGGTAAACTTGTCCGATGTCCGCCGGGGCCGGGAACATCCAGGGGCTGAGGAAGGGAGGGGGCCTGGGGCAGAGGAAGGATTTCTCCAGGCCAAGCTGGGGGAAGGGTGGGCCAGGTGGCGCTACCTGTCACAGGTGGGGAAGGGCAGGTGGGGCTGCTCAGAGGACCTGGTCACTGGCCTGTCCCCAGGCTCAATGGGCATCCTAGGAGGTTGGTCCAGCAGCGTCCCCTTCCCTCAGCCCACCATGCCTGGCAGTCCCACGGGTGGGGCCCAGGGGGTGGCCCAGTGGTCTGGACCCCATTCCTCAGCTCCTCTTTCCTCTGGGCCTCTGTCTGGCCTTCTCCCCAGGGGCCTGGCCACCTGGCCACATGGTGCCCCATCAGGCTGCCCAAGGCCCTCCAGCTGGGCCAGGCTGCTCGAGGGAATGGCCTAGAGGCTTGAGGAGGACACGGAAAAAGGGGAGCAGCACAGATACCAACAGGCCCTCCCTTCAGTGTGCCACTAGCCTCCCACGGAGGCAGGGTGGCCCCAGGCCTCCCGGCTCCCCAGGTCAGCGCTGGCCCTTCCCACCTCACCGAACCCGGTTGTGGGCCTTCAACTTCCGGCTCCTCCCCTTGCTGCCCCCCATGCTTCCCTCAGTTTGCTTTGAGGCCCTAAATCACAACTGGTCATTAGCCCATTTTTGAGATGAGAAACCTGAGGCTCACAGAGTGCCTGGGGAGTGGGGGAAGGAGCTTGGAGCAGGATGCTGGTCGTCAGCATCCATTTTCCTCACCCAGGCCCGCTCCCTCTGTCTGAGGCACGGCGATGGGTGGGCGGCCACGTGATGTGGGACGAGCACTGGACTTCGAGTCCAAGTGGGGGCTAGTGACCGGCCCCACCCAAGAGATGCAAACTGGCCTGGCAAAGCAGGGGTCTTTGAGCTCCTGCTGGGCGTGGGGAGGGCAGGGGGCTTGTCCTGGCTTTGGTGGCGTGGTTCCTGGGCCAGAGCACCCACCCTGGGGGCTGTGGGGCGCCTGGTCTGAAGCCCGCCATCCGAGTCTGCTTGCCGGCCCCCACACAGGGCCCCCATGTGCCCGCGCCACGCTCCGCTGGGCCTATGACCTTGGGGTGGAATGCAGACCACACCCCTGAAGCCAGTCACTGCCACATCCTCTGTCCCCTGACAGTGGCCCATGGGGCCAGGGGCTGGGGGCCCTGGGGCCTCGCCCTCCACCTCCACACATCCTGCCGGCCCTGCCCCGCCCCCACGTTGCAGCTCATGCAGTGCCCCCACCTTCACCCCTGCCCACCCCACCCCTTCTCAGGCCCAGGAACCTCCTGTGGGACCCAGCCCCCCGACCCCAGCGCTTGTCCCCACAGGCAGGGTGGACCCGCTCCCCAGTTTGTGCCCAGCTCCTGGCCCAGGTCAGGGGCTGGCATGTGGGCACCGCCCGGTGCAAGGGAGAGGCCAGACCCTGAGTGCTTGGCCGCTGTCACTACAGGTCGGAGGAGGCCCCGGGGAAGGCGGAGCTGGCAGGCCTTTTCTTCACCCTCCACGCGAAACATTTTAATTGGGTGCCAACCGTCTGCCAGGTGCCACCAAACGTACAGAGATGAGCAAGACACAGCCCCTGGGCCTCGGGAGCTCCCAGCCTGGAGGAGTGGGAGGGAGCAGGTGAAGGCCATGGTGGGGGAGGGACAAGAGCCAGTGCAGCCTGCAGACTGGGAGGGCTTCACAGAGGAGGTGGCACGTGTCTGAGGCTGGAGGGAGGGCCGCACAGCTTCAGAGAGACAAGGAAAGAGTGCAGGGAGGGGCCCCTCAGGCAGGGGCACAGAAGCCCCTCAGTGAGGCTGAGGTTCCCGGGATGCAGTGAGGAGCCACTGGATGGGGGGCGGGGGGATGCTGGGCAAGGACAAAGTTGTCTGTGCCTGACTCTCCACGGGCGGGCGGGCGGCAGAATCAAAGGGGACCGAATGGGGTGGGAGCAGGGGGGCTGGACATGGGGCTTGGACCACAAATGGGGAGGAGGGGGTCGGTGGGGGGAGAGCAGAGGCTCCGGGGCACGCAGTCCCCTCTCCCTCTTCTGGTTGTGGCCTCCACCCCGCCCCTGCTGGGCAGACACAGACCTAACCCTAACGCTAACCCTAACTGCCCCCACCCAGGCCCAGGAGGGGCACAGTAGCATGTGCTTGGGGGCCATAATTCTTTTAGGGACCCACGAAAATGTAATTTCTTTTAAAATCAGAAGAAAAATGAACTTTTAGGTTGAAGAAAATGTTTTAATACACAATGTTAATATATCTGTCTTTATGCCAAGAAAATCATCAAATCTAACCTTTCCTATTTTATTACAGAGGAAGGGCCCGCGACGGCAGAGGGCCTGGGCCTGGGCCGGGTCAGCTCCGGACTCACGTGGGCCCATTTGATCCTCACCCCGTGCGGACGGCGTTCTGACGAACCCACTTCACAGGTGACAGGCTGAGGCCTGGAGACGACCTCCTCACAGAGCAGATTCGAGCATCTCCTGTTTATCCCCAGCTTCCCAACTGAATTGTCCCGAAGCCCCTCTTTGCTCGCAGGATCAAGAACCAGCCCCAGCAAACTCCAGGACAATGGGCCCCGCTGACATCACCCCATCACTTCCCCTCTCCCCTGTCTCTCCCTGGGCCATGCTCCAGGTCCTCAAACTTGCCCCATTTCCTCCAGCCCCAGGGCCTTTGCATGGGCTGTTACCTCTGCCTGGAAGAGACCACACCCCTGGTGAGCACACCCAGCTACCTACCCGGGGCTAGAGCTGGTCCCTGGTTATGCCCTTCTGTGGGGCCATGAATCACGGCTTCCAGAAACCTCACCTTCCAGTAAGTGCCCACCTTGCTGCCCCGCCCCAGCCCTGTGCGTCCCCAGCATCCAGCATGGAGCCCACCACAGCAGGTGCCCACTAACGATTACTGAACGGACCCACCGGGTCACTCAGCCGGGCTGCCCGGGGTTGGAAGCCCAGGCTGTCACCATGGGCCTTGAAGAAGAAAAGCCCACCCCCGGGGGGTGCCCTCTGAGGCAGGACCTGGGGTGGGGCTGTGCAGGCGACAGAGCGGGTCCAAGGGCAGCGGCAGGAGGCGGGGGAGGAGCTGACAGGGACTCAATCTTCCAGCCCAGCGGGGGAGCGAGGGGGGAGGTGAGGGGCGCCCGCGGGGGCCGGGCCGGCCGAGAGGAAACGCAGTGACCGAGGAAAGTGCTGAGCAGGGTACCGGGCCAGGGGGAGGGTGGGCGAGCGGGCACAGCGGTGACCTTGAGGCGGCACGGCTCCTCTGGGCTCCCGGAGGCCACCGCCTCCACGGGCCCCTGCACGCTGCTCCACACGCGGCGTCAGACGCCCTCAGAGCTGGGGGCTGCTCCCCCAAACCACCCAGCCCCCGGCGGGCCCGCTCCCCTCCACCCTCCCTCGCCAGGCCAGAGCTCAGCTGCCTGTCCTTTGGCAAATAGGCGTCCAGCCCCTAGGAGGTGCCAGGCTCTGAGACACAGATGGGCAAGGCCCTGCTGGCACGCAGTCGAGAATCAACAGAACAAGAATCAACTTGAACTAGAATTGCTGTGAGCACCAGAGGTTGTGAAGGAAATAAAAGGGAGGAGAGAGTGGCAGGCGGGCCACCGAGGGCTGATCTAGAAGGAGTGTGCAGGGACCTGCTGAAGAGAGGGAGCCATCTGTGAGGGGCACAGCCCCAGCAGGGAACAGCCTGTGCAAAGGCCCTGAGGTAGGAGCCGGCCTAGTGGGTTTGAGGCACAGCGAGGAGGCCGCTGTGGCTGAAGCAGAGTGAGTGGCAGAGAGAAACAGGAGAGAAGGTCGGGGGGCAGTGGGGGCAGCAGCCGCCCACCCCGGGCAGGATGGGGACCTGCTGGCTACTGCATTGTCCAGGTGCCCTTCCCAGACCTCCATCAGGGAGTGGGAACCCCTTAGGAACTCCCACGATACCAGTGTCCCCCATTGCAGCTGCCCCATTCCTGGCCTGCCTCCCCGCTGGCCGAGCCCCCACTGCTCCCAGCACCCCAGAGTCTGGTACCCGCGAGGTGATGGTTGACTGACCGACTGCTGGACCAATTGGCGGCCCCAGCCCCACTGGGCGGGGGTCGGGGAAGGAACAGGGTGGGGGGTTCTGGGGGTGGGTTTTTCCTGGGAATTCAAGGCCAGTCACCTCCCCCACTCCTGCAGGCCAGGTGGGTCTCTGTGTAACTTGAGGGCGAGTCGTTTAAAACACATTTTAGATTAGAAACACCCCACAGAAGGAATAAAATGTGAAATGTGCTGAATTTTTGAAGATAAAACAAGAGACTTCAAAGGCATCGCAAGCTGTGAGAGCAGTGGCCGTGTTTGACAAGCTCTGTCCCCTCCGGCCAAGGTCACCCTCCCCGGGGTGAGGCTGCCCGGTGGAAAGCGAGAGCCCTACTGGCCACTCCCCAGCTGCAGGGGTGGTGGGGCGGGGGGGGGGGGGGGGGCGGCTCATAGGGGAGGGGTCACCTTGATCACCGCCTGCAGGCTCCCGCACGGGACCCCAGGGATCACCTGCATGCGTGTGTAGATGGATCCATACACCCCTTCCCCCCTACTTACAGATGGGGAAACTGAGGCCCAGAGAAGCGAAATGGCTGGTTCAAGGCCACAGCCCTTAGCAGGGAGAGCTTTGCAGGGCCTGGTCCCGAAACCCCCCCTGTGCTCTTGGCGTTGCTCCACCTCCTGGGACCTCAGTCTCTTCATCTGTGGGGCGGGGCGGTCAGTTAACTGAGGCCCTTGCCGGGCATCGAGCACCAAGTTACAGCCTCGTGGAGCCTCACGGCGGCCGTGGCGCAGGAGCTGTGGTCCCTGGGCGCAGAGGGTCCCCGGCTCTCCTGGGTCAGCTGGGAGGAAGGCTGAGACAAGCCCCTGCCAGGCTGGATGAACACCCATGACCACAGCCGCTCCTGCTTCCTGAGGTTTGTCCACCAGCCTCCCAGGGAGACCCACAGGGACCTCACGGGATGTGCAGCTCCGTTTGACAGATGGGGAAACTGAGGCTTGCGGAGTTAGCGGGGTGGAGACAGGATCGGAATCCCATCGGTCTGACTCTGGAGCCTGGACCACTGAGCATCCTGCTCAGCCAGATTCGGCTTGTTTGCCTCCAGGACTGAGCCCCTCACTCCATCTTCTCTGAGCGGAGCCCCAGGATTCTCCCAGTCTGTCGGGAGTGGTACCCAGCTGGGCCCCCTCTAGGGTCTCCCCCTTGGCCTCCGCCTTCCCACGGGCCCTGTGCTCAGTGCCCCTTCCTCTGCCTGCCTCTGACAGGCTCCCTCACTCTGGCCCCACTCCTCCCAGCTCCCCACTGCCCACCCATCCACCCCACTCTGCCCCCCGCCCTGTCCGCGCCGTGTGGGGGGCCCTCAGGCCTCTCCCCACAGCAGCCACCCAGTCAGCCATTCAAGCTCCAAGCAAGCGACGTGGCTGTGGTCCCGCCGGCCCGGGCCTCTCCTTCGTGCCCTCCTGCTCTGCCCCTGGGGACCCAGCCTCCTGGCTGGCAGCTCCCAAGCTGGACCCCAAACCCTTGGGCCCCAATGCCCCTCAACACCCACTCTCCGAGCCGTCCCCCGCCACCTTCTGCGTATTGGCGTTTGTTATGCAAGCAATTCACGTTCCTTGCCCCAAATTGGATAAAATACGTAAACAAAAACCAAGAAACGTGAGTCACCCACTAGCGCATCACGCAGATTCCACGAGCCCCAGCTCACATTTTCCTGTAGGACCTTTCAGACTTCCAACAGAAACGAAAAATAGTTAAGAACTCAGTTATCGAGCAAATTCTCTGTGCCAGGCATCGGGCCAAGTGTTTCTAGTGGTCCTTTCGTTTCGCCCTTCCCTCCCCCCCCCCCCACCCCCGAGAGCCCAAGGAGAGGACACGATTTTACCCATTCCTCCAGGTGAGGAAATAGAGGGTCAGAGAGGTTGAGGGACTTGCCCAAGGTCACACAGCTGGGAAGTGGGGGAGCCGGGGTGTGCACCACACAGTCCGATTTCCAGGGGACTGCTGTGCGCTGCAGGGCTGTGGGACCCTGGTGGCGGCTGCCTGGGCCTCCCCTCCCCCTGGAGCCACAGGGCGGGAGCTCAGTGGCCCACCATTAGCATAACCACGAGCATCTCTGAAACCCAATTACCAGGAGATGACTTGGGCCCCAGCCAGCCGGGCGCAGTCTCCATCCACGCAGGATGAGGGGCTGGGGCCCAAGAGAGCCCTGGCGGGTGGGAGAGGGACAGAGGGGAAACTGTCCTTGGGGGAGGGGCCTGGAGAAGCCCCGGCGGGAGGCCATGGACCCTTCCTCCACTGCTCGGGGTCCGTGTGGGTCCCAAAGGCAGCCTTGACCCCTCTGCTCAGCCCCAGCTGGACAGGCCCAACTCCTTCCAAGGAAGGACCCCAGGTTCCTTTCTGCTCCAGCTTGCTGTGTGACCCCAGGCAGCCCCTTGCCCTCTCTGAGCTTCAGTTTTCTTTCTGAAAGGAGAAAACCAGGGGCTTTATTTGAGCAGGAAACAAACTACGGGTTTGGAGGAGGAAAGAACGCTGGGTCTGCACAGCCACGCAGGCCTGGGCTGCGTTTCTTTCTTCCCCACAAGGTCCAGCCACCAGCTCCTCCCACCGACACCCCCGCCCCTCCACCTCCACTCCATCCTCTCCAGCACCCAGGATCCTCGGCTGCTGATTCCATACGTGTAAAAGCAGGCATATACGCACACACACACACACACACATATCCATGGCCCCTTGACCCGCCACTCAGCGCAACATATACAACAGACAGAAGCATGGGGTCCTCTCCTCCCCCACAGAGGGACCCACCACCCTGAATTCGGCCTGTATCGTCTTGGGGATTTTACCATCGATGCCCCCAACGACCTAGTACCCAGCTCTGCGAGCCTGAGTCTGCCGTGGAGTGGATCCTGGGATCGGCTGCTACCGTTCACAGTCACCCGTGGGAGACGCAGCCAGCCGGGCCCGTTCTGCTCCTGTCGGTGTGTTTTCCCTGCTGTGTAATATTCCAGGCTGGGGGGGGGGGACTGTCCCCACTCACCCACCCATCTTCCCACTCACTGACCAGCAGTCAAGCGAGCCCGTTTTGTCGCTGGCAAACACAGCTGAGGTGGCATCTTGCACACCCCCCGGGCGTGCACGTGCCAGAATTTCTCTCCGGTTTGTGCCTAGGAGCAGGACCGTGGGCCATGGTATACGAGCATCTTTAACTTTACTAGTTGTTGCCAAATTGCTCTCCAAAGTGGTTGTTCAGATCATCGTTTTAAAATATAAATTAGATCCTGTCACTTCTCTGCTTAAAACTCTCAAATGGCTTCCTATTACACTTAGACGAAAATCCACATTCCAGGCCGTGAAGGCATGGCTGCTCCCACACTCTGCTTCCCCGATTTCTTGGCCTCTTTTCTTTTCCTTGAATAGGGCTGGCTTTTTCATGCCCCAGGGCCTTTGAACATAGGGCTCCCTCTGCCCGGCACACTCTTCTAGCTTTTTGCAAACTGGCTCCTTCTCCTCCTTCAGGTCTCAATGAAAATGTCACTTCCTCCGAGAGGCCCCCCTGCACCCCGACCACCCAGCTAAAGTGCCTCCTGCCCTGTTCCTCTGATAGCTCTGTTTATTTCCTTCGGAGCCCACACCCTGGTGCTATAATGATCTCGTCCTCAAATTTGTTTGCTGGTTTACTGCCAGCATGGCAGCTGTGGGAGAGGACCCAGTCCGCTTTGGTCACTTCTGTACCCCAGAGACCAGCATGGGCCCAGCACCGAAGAGCTATTCTTAGTGCTACTCATTCATTCATTCACTCAACAGAGGTTGCTTCACCCCGCCTGGCTGAAATGTCCAGAGGGGATCTGCAGAGCACAGTGTGGCCGAGATGAGGGCAGAGGGGCAGCCAGGCCCACGGGGAACTGAGCCTTCTGCCACGGCAGTGGGGAGCCATGGCAGGTGCTGGAGTGAGGGAGCGCAGGGTCGGGCTTGCACTTTAGGAAGGCCCTCCTCAGAGCTGAAGGGGTGGACCTGGAGCCAGGGGCTGGGGAGATGGTGGTGGCCAAGGATGGGTTGACAGAAGGCCAAGAGGAGAGGCGAGGCTGAACCCACAGGGACCAATTAGAGGACTGCGGGCGACAGGATGGATCAGGCACGGCATCCGCTTCTGAATGTGGCTCAGTGTGGTGAGCGGAGGGAGCACTTTGTGTGTGAGTAAAATGTGCAGGACGCCGGGAGGGAGCGCCCCGTGGCTTCAGAGCAGGTGGCAGAAATCAGAGGCTCCTCCGTGGACCCCTGCGAGGCAGGCTTGACCTAGTCCAGCCCCTCTGTGCCGGGCACAGAAGGGAAACTGAGGCCCTGAAGGGAAGGCACTGGAAGAAGCCCACGGTGTCGAGTCCCCATCTCGCTGCCTTTGGAACATGAGGCCCTGCATTGCGGCCGAACAGACAGACAGTCCCTTCTTCTCAGTAAGGACAGAAGAAGGGTGGCAACCACTTGCTGCCCAGGGAATTTAAGTCAGACACCACGAAGGACTTGCTCAGAAACTGCCCACTGGACACAGCCTTGTCAGGCCCGCCTCCTCCGGGCAGCCCACGACCAATGGCTCCTGAGCCCGTCTGGGACTCTGGGGACACAAGGCTGGGGAGGTGGCCGGTTCGAGGTCACTCAGCTAGGAGGGGGCAGTTTCTTCTGGCTCCGAAACTAGTGCTCCTTCATCAGAGGGGCCAGGTGGGGTGGGGGTGAGGAGTCCCGGGTGCTGGGGCTGTGCTGAGGGTCCTGGAGCCCAGGGCGCCCCTGTTCTGAGGCCTCGGGGTGGCCCTCTTACCCTCTCCCAGGCCGTGTCCTATGGGGACAAGATAGGACCCCAGCCTGGTCCCTGCTCTGGCTGCTTCAGGGTCCCCCTGGCCTGGGTGCCCCACCTTGCTGTCCTCATGTCCTCCCAGCTGGGGCTCCACTCTGAGGAGGGCGGGAGGAGGAGGTGGAGGAAGGAGGAGGGAAGAGAGAGGAGGAGGAGGAGGCAATGGGAGCAGCCATTGGTATGCGAGGCCACATCTCGGCCCCTCCAAGGCCCAGCCTTGCTGCTCAGCTCTTTAAGAATCCCTCCTCGGCAGCGAGAGCGTGCTGGTTGCTGGGCAACCCCACCCCCCCTCCACCGCCAGTGCCCTCCCCATCTTGCCATCTTCCCCCTCCCCCGGCTCTGGCTCCTCCCAGGCGGGGTCTCAGCAGTGCGCTTAGCTGCGAACCCACCAGGCGTGGCTGCACCTGTGGCTGGCAGGTGAGGGGCCTTGAGGGACCCCACTCACCCAGCGCTGCACCACAGCTCTGCGCCACCAGGACTCGAGGAGGGGGACCCCAGGCTCAGGACACCCCATCCGCGGACTCCCACTGCCCCCCCACACTATCTCCAGTGGCTTCAGCTGCCTGAGTCCCCAAGGAGGTGGCCTGCGTGGGCATCAGGCCTCAGGAGCCCTGGGGGTGGGGGAGACCGAGGGGGTAGACTCGGACTGGGTGGGTGGGAGAGGGAGGAGGCCAGGAGGACAGAGTTCTGAGCCCCTGAAAAGGAGGTCTGCAGGGCTCAGAAGAGGCACAGTGGCGGGGGTGGGGACATCACTGGAGGCTGGGACCCTAGCTGGGGTCTCTGAGTCTCTCATCTCAAAACCTGGACGTCTCCCGCCCGCCATCCTCGGCCCCGCCCTCCCCTCTCCCTCCTCGGACAGTCGTGGGGACCCTGCTCTCTGGCTCCCCAATATCTTGGGGCTGTGCCCTCTCTTTACACTTCTCACCTCACCTCTGCTTCCCTTCTCCACCACCCCCTGCCCGGAGCTGCTCACCATGCACCCCTCGGTGCGTTGGCATGTGTCGGTCCCTCCAGGGAGACTGTCCTTCTAGACACAGGTCACGTGTCCCCTCCTGAACTTGGGATGTGTGTAACAGGTGAATGATAGCCAGAGTCAAAAAATGCCTCAATCACCATGAAAAGTGTCACCTCTGCTGGGAATAAGGCCGGGGAGGGAGTCGGGGAGGGAGGGAACCAGTGAGAGGCAGCCTGGGTCTGGAGGAGATGGGGGGGTGAAGGGTGGTGACGTCATTTGTGGGGAGAAGAGAAGGCTCCCAAGGGATAGGAGGGCCCATCAGGGAGCAGTCTGGGCAGCAGCCGCGGTCCTGCCAGGGCCGTGGAAGGCAGCTGGCACGGAACCCTCGTCCCCAGGGGACCACCCTCCCGCCTGTGTCCAGGCCGGGTTCCAGCTCTCTGCTGTCTTTCTTCCACCCACCCAGGGGCTTGGAATGACAGCTGTCACTTGTGATCTCCCTACTTCACCTCCCCATCACCCCCCAGACCCCCTCTGGCACCCTACCCTGCCGCTCCCCAGTAGCTGGAAGTGTGTCTGGCCCCCCTGGAGCCCCTGGAACCATTATCTTGGGCAGGTCCCAGTTTGGGAGGTCACGGTTGGCCTTGGGCACTCTGTCCCTGCGGCCTTGCAAGGCTATTTCAGCCTCACGCTAATTAACGTCATTGTCATCATATCCATTCACTCATTGAGCACCGCCCAACGGCTCTCCCCACACGCCGGGACCTGTCGCAAGTGCTGGGGACGTGCAGGGACCATGGCAGACCCTCAAGGTGGTCCCAGTCTGCTGGGAGGGACGGACGCTAACAAAACACACAGCACGGAACATGGTCTCCGTGGATCCCAAGTCTCGCCACTATTTTCTGTACCACCGAGGAAGACGCCGCGCCACCAGCCGCGCCCCGATTTTCAGAGATGTGAACGCGTCATCCAGCAGATGCCCAATGCAGTGGCACAAGTCACACACCATCACAGACGGAGCTAAGTGCCACCGAGGGAAAGCCGAGGGAGCAGAGAGAGCGGGTGACCTCGTTAGGACAGGTGGGGTCAGGGGAGGCCTCTCGGAGGACAAGATGGTCAAGCCCCGGACTGAGAGGTAAGTAGGAGTTGACTCGTCCAGAAAGGAGGGACAGCGCAGGGAAGGGGGACGCCTGTTTCAGTGCTGGGGGAGCAGGGTGCCCAGAGGCAGACGCCGGAGCAGGCCGAGTGGGTGTGCTCCCGCACTGGCCAGCAGCTTTCTCCGGCCAGCTGCCTGGGGACCCTTCCTGGGTGCTCGGGAGACGCTGGCTTTGTCCCTGCCGTGTGTGCTCCCAAAGCACCCGCTCTGCGACTTCCTCCTGGGCTGGAGGCCTTGCTCCCTTGCTCCCCCTGAAATTCAGCGCTGGGACCCACCCCTGCCGTTCCTGTACCCTGATCCTGCGAAGCCCCAACCCTCTGTGCTGTGCAGGCGGGAAGCTTTATGCACAGCGGCGGGAGGGGGAGCGTGGTGGCACTGAGACTGGGATCACAGAAGCTGCTGGGACCTTCTGGGGGGCGCTGGTGTGCTCACTCAGATGTGTGCAGCCAGCCTGCACACAGGCCACACGCCCACGACTCATGGACACATCGCAGGGGGCAAGGGACATCGCCGGGGGGCCATGTCTGGGAACCAGACGGGCCAGGGGTTCAGTGAGAGTGACCTCTGGGAGCTCTCTCTCAGGTGCCCCCAGACACAGGGAACCCTGGGGATCTGGGAGGGCAGTGATATCCAAGACCGAGACCCCAGAGATGGGGCAGGAAGTCCACTAGGAGGCTCTCTGGCTCCAGGTGGGGGGCTGGAGCCCCACCCTCCCCCACCAGGAGACGATGCCCACACTGGGGCCTGTGGGGGAGGCTGTGCTGACTGTCAGGGGGCTGGCTGATCCCAGGGTCGCACTCTCTGAACATCTGCTCTGGGCCCCTTTGTTGGTGCTGGCCCCTGACCACTGCCCACGGGGGCTCCACTCCTGGACACCCAGCACAGAGCCTGGGCCTCAGGGGTCCCTGGGGATGCCCACGGAACATCCCGCCCCACCCTTGAGTCAGGCCACCCCTTCCATTGCCCCCAGCCCAGGACAGGCCCAAGCAGAGCCAAGGGGGGACAACCTTGGTTGACAACAATATAATATTGGTATGTGGTGGTGTCACAGCACTTCACAGTATACAAAGCACTTTCCTCTCAGGACCTCGTCAGACTGTCACACAAGCCCCAGGAGGTGTGTGACGGCCCCATTAAGATAAGAAAGTTGAGCAGCATCGACAGACGCTGGGCTGGTACCCGGGGTCACCAGTGGGGAAGTAGTCAGGTGGCCAAGAAAATCCAGATCTGGGGACTCCTGAGAGGGTAGGGATGGTGGGGGAGGCAGGGGTGCTGCGGGCAGGGCCAGGGTGACCTTGGCTGCCCAGTGGCTGGTCCTCGATATCTGGCTGCCAGACGCTGCCCGTGTTACTGCTGCCCTGGGAGCAGGGGAGCTGGGGCCGGGGAGCCCAGGGTTGAAGCCACAAATTGTGCCTGGGTCACTTCCGCTTCCTCGTGCTGAGAACGTTTCTGTGAGTGCCCCGTTCGAAGACTAGCTCAGTCCTCCTGGGCCAGGGCCCCTCTGTCTTCATCATGCGCCCTTATGGAGCCCCACAGCACACAGGAGTTCAGCAAGTGTTTGTTGAATGAACAAGCGATCTTTGTGAATCTCATAGCTGACAGTGCCCCTGCTGAACTTACTCTCCCTCTCTGGTACCCTACTCCTTTTAAGATACAGTCCGGACTCCCCAGGTTTGTTAAAGGCCCTGGATACCTGGTCTGGCTGACATCAGTCACCTCATCTCCCACCATGGCCAGAGACTCCTATCCCCCAGCTCCAGCCAAGAATTCCTGACCCCAAACCTCTGGCTCTTTCACACCGTGAACAAGCCGGGACCAGCTTCTGGTGTCTGCCCAGAACATTCCTCCCGACCCTCCGAGACCCAGCGCAGGGGCCACCTCCCCAGGAAGCTGGCGCAGACGACGTGGCCCCTGTGTCCTGGGGTCACATGGTCATGACGTCTGTCTCAGCAGGATGCCGCCGAGCCATAACCACATAGGTGCCCACCCCCTGCTGGATTTCCAGCTTTGTGCGGGAGGGGAGGGCGGCCCAGCCAGGCCCGATTCACTTTTGGTCTCCAGTGCCCCAGAGCGCCCGGCACACAGAGAACCGCCATAAACATTCCCTGAACTGCTTGCGGCCCCAGGCGCGGCTGAGCGAGCCACGGTCCATCAGCTCGATGGAATATCATGCAGCCATTAAAACCACCATCATGAAGATGGTATTTTGCTATCTAAGGCCGACATGGCGCATAGAGCTATATCCACACCATCCATCCCACTCCAGGCACCGAGAGCCTGCTCTGCGCCAGCCCTGTGTCTGGGATGCGAAGGGGTCCCTCCTCCCAGGGCTTCGGTCTAGAAGAGAAAGAAGATGCGCACAGAATTCCTGAGCAACACGCTCAGTGCGACAGAGGGTGACGGAGCCCCAGGGCCCCCACGTCCATCTGGGGGTCTGGGAGGCGGAACAGAAACCGTGGCTCTGTGAGAATTACGGCCGCTGGTGCATGGACAAGCCTGGAAGGGAGCGGAGGCACAGAGGCTGTTGATGCCACAGGGCGGTGGCATTGTGGGTGATTTTTCTCTTTATTGTTGGTATAATGCTGTTTGGGCGATAAATAAAAATTGGGAGGAAAAAATAGCTGTTTGGTGAATTGAGTAGAAAGCAGGGGTGGGGGGAGCAAGAAAGGGAGTGAAGGGAAGGGAAAAGGGAAGGGAGGGGTGAGGCGGGAGAGGCAGGAAGGCAAAGGCAGGGGCATGCACAGCCTCAGGCGAGGCCTCAGTCTGCTCATGGCTGGGGGCAAGAGAGATGGGAGAGAGCAGGAGGTGGGGGACAGAGGGTCCGGTATCCCTCACAGCAACCTTCCCCCAGGGAGAATCTGGGAGGGCCTCCCAGAGAAGGGGTGGCCTGGCCAGGCCTTGAAGGGCAGCAAAGAGCAGCATAACCTAGACCGCTGCACCGGCCTGGAGTTGGGACAGTGGGCGGGAGGTGTGGGGCTGGGCTGGGGGGAGGGGTCCCAGCCGGATTGTGGGGAGTCTGGGCATGGATCTGGGAGCAGTGGGGCCTGGGGAGGTTCTAGGCAGAGGTGGGAACTCACTGGGAGCAGCCTCCAGGGAAAAGAAGGCAGGACACGACGGATGAGCTTGGTGACAAGGTCTGACCAGGGTGAGGCTGGGCGACAGAGAGCTCCTAGGACCCTAGAGAACGCCAAGAGCACGGGGACTTTCCAGATTAAGAGGAGAGAGGTCTGGTCCCCCCACCCTAGACCCCACACAGCTGCTGCAGACATTCCCGGAGTCCGGAGTCGTAATGTGCGCCCGGCAGGCCCTCACTCCTTCCCATTCAAGGTCTCCGTCAACAGTCTAGTTAACCCTGGGAGGTAGGTAGTTAATGCTCCCATTTCACAGCAGAGGACACTGAGGCTCTGAGAGGTTAAGTAACTCGCTGCTCAAGGTCACAGGGGCTGGAGGGGGTGGGGCGTGGCGGCTGGGATCTGACCCGGCCCGTGGTGGAGCATCGCGCAGGTGAGGGGACCGCGTGGGGAAGGGGCGCCCGGCAGGAGGAAGGGTTACCTTGACAAGCAGAGTAGGCGCTGGGTATCTGTTTGTGAATGAATGCACGGGTGGACGCACGAATGAATGAATGGATGGTTGGAAGGATGGATGAATGAGTGGGTGCGGAGAGGAGCCGTGTAAGGGGAGGCGGCGCGTGAGCGAGAACCCCTTTCCTCCTCCCCCGCCCCCGCGCTGGAGGCTGTTGGGAGCCTCCCTCCTCGCCCCCGCGGGGGGGGCCGGCTCCCCAATCTGCCCCCACCCCCCAGCCATTTTAGCCGAGGGCAGAGGGAGAGGGACGCGGAGGCCGTTTCTCCCGGGCTGGGCCCGAGTCCCCGCGCGGCGGCGCAGCCTCCCGCGCCGGGTCCCGCCGGCCAGTGCGCAGCGCGGCGCCCCCGCCCCCGTCGCCTCCTCCCCGCCCGCCGCCTCCCCCTCTCCTCCCCTCCCTCCCGCTCCGCGCCTGCACGCACGGCCCCCGCCGCCGCCGCCGCCGCCGCGAGGGAGAGGCGGCCGCACAGCCTGGCTCCCCGCGCCCTGCTCGCCGCCGCCGCCGCTCGCGCAAGCACCGCCGCCGGCCCTCGCCCCGCCGAGCGCACCCACCCGGCCACACGCACCCCGGCTGCCGGGCGCACCCC
>NC_060283.1:7901217-7980598 GCF_021613505.1 Equus quagga | reverse complement strand
GGCTCCGCCGGGCGCCCGAGCCGGGCAGATGCGCCGCCGCGCGCCCCCCGCCCCGGGCCCGCCGCCGCGTTCCGCCGCGCGCCTGGGGCTCCTCTCCCGGGCCCCCGTGGGCGCCCTCCGGCTCCGGTTCCCGCCCGCTCCTTGGAATAACCCCTGAGGCTCCAGCCGTCGCCGCAAAGTTTCCCGAGGAGACCCGCCTCCTCGGCCGCTGCGCAGGTAAGGAAGGATGCACGGGGCGGGGGTCGGGGTCCGCGCGTGCGGGACGGGGCGCCGGGGCCAGCGGGGCAGGGCCGGGGTGCACGGAGACGCCGCGGGATCCGGCTGCCCGGCTTTGCCCGGGCGCCGCGGGAGCCGCGCAGCCTTTGGGATTTGGGGTGGGGGACCCCGAGTCGACAGCCGAGCGTCGGCGGCTCTGGCCCCGCAGCGGGGAGGCGCGGGGTGCGCGGCCGGCGGCTCCACTCTCCCGAGCCGAGGCTGGAAAGGGCGGGGGCTCGGCCGGAGCCCCAGCCCGAGCCCTCGCTGCGCCCCCAGGGAGGCGGCCCGGCCCGCGGGGGGCTCCAGGCTGGGCTGGCCAGCTCCAGCTCAGGCCCCGTACCCGGGAACCGGACGGCTAGGGGCGCGCGGAGAGAGGCAGCGGGCCGGCTCGGGCGCCGCGCTCTGTCCCCGCTCGCTGCGTGAGTCACGCTTGGAGCGAGGTTTTATTTTTAAAACGACTTCAAGGGGGACATAAGCAACCTCCGACTTCCCTCCCCGCGCGCGCTGTGGACTGTCAGCTCCGTGCGGAGCAGTGCACCTGGCGCTGGAACCGTGAGATGCCGGCTGGAGGCCGGGGGCAGCGGGGTGCCCCCCACTCCCCCCAGCCGGAGGCCAGGCGCACGCCCCTCCTCGCGGGGACTGGAGGCCCAGGGGCGGAAGGCTGGGGAGTGTTGTTGCCCTGCTGGAGGGAACGCGGTGGATCAGAGCTCTCGGAGGAGGAGAAAGTTGTGGAGCAGCGACATCAGGGAGCTGCCCCAGGCTTCCGGGTGCCCCTGAGGGCTGCGGGGCTCTCTGGGGTGTGTGGTTTTAAGAGAATACAGCTCAGCTGGGGTGTGCCAGGCCCCTGGGGCCCAAGCCAGAGCCCTGTTGTGAATAAATAAAGCCTAGGCTGGGGGCAGAGGTGAGGGGCAGCTGGGTCCTGCCCTGCTCCACCCTGGCGCCCCCATGGGCAACCTCAAGGAGGACAGAGACCAGCCCCTCCTGTCCCCCTGCCCAGGTGGCTTAGGAATTGGGGAGGAGGCTGCCTGTGTCAGGGCACAGAGCCACGCAGGATGCAGGATACCGCTGGTAGAGGGACGTGGGAAGGGGCATGCCCCTCTCTGCCCAGCAGCCGTGGGGAAGGCGGCCACGCTCAGGGGTTCCAGGCTCGGGTTTCTGGAGTGACAGCCAACTGCATCTCTTCCTGCCAGCCCCAGGAGGAGAGGCACAACATCACCTGTCAGCTGGTGCCGACTCCGTGGGCGATCGTTCAGGGCTTCCTCAGAGATTTAAAATGGAAACGGCCTGAGCTGCTGGGGCTGGCCTGGAGGGGATGCTGTCCAGCCAGGTGGGCAGCGAGGGGCCCTGGGAGGTCTGAGTGGCAGGAAGAGCCGAGGGGCTGTCACAACCTCGTTGAAGGGGCTGCCACGGGGAGGTCTGAGGGCAGGAGAGCCGAGGGCAGACAGGGGTGTGTGTGTGTGTGCGGGGGGGGCTACGTGCACCCCTGGCCCCATGATCTAACGCATACACAGATGGACGCTGCTCCCTAGCATGTTTGCCCTGGCACGCCCCTGGCTGTGCAGCCTGCAGCGCGCGCCCCTGGACCCGTCTGTGTGCCACGTTCTACCACTTACTGGGTACAAGTCCCTCTGCCTCTCTGAGCCTCAGTTTCCCTTGGTGGAATGGAGTTGGCTGTACCCAGCTCCTGAGGCTGAGTTTGGGGGGGACAAGACTGCATTATAAAATGGGATGAGGTAGACAGGTGTCCTGCTCCTGGGCCGAAGGGGTCCCCGAGGCCTGAGGGCACCTGCAGAAGCCTTGGAGGGTTGGAGGTCAGATTCCCTCCAGCCAGGGGGCTGTTGGTGGACTTCAGCCTCACGTGGACCCTCAGCAGCAGGGCCCTCCTTTGTGTCCCTCTCGGCCTCCTCTGAGGCCTCCCATCGCAAGCCCCTGGGAGGTCCACCCGGCTCGTTTCCAAGGAGGAGGTCGGGAGGGAGGCTGCCTCCCCATCACGTCGCCGTGAGGGCTCTGCGGGGAGGGCGTTAGCCCGCGAGACCCAGCTCTGTGCAGACGGAGGTCTGGTGGCTGAGCCTGTGTCGCCTACTGGGTGACCCCAGGCCGGCAGCCTCTGGGGAGCCCGCTGCCTTGCCTGCCCAGGGGGATACAGTGGCTGTCCCACCCTGTGAGAATGGGAGGGCATCCTGAGTGTGGGAGAGCTGGGAAGAGCAGTGCACGAAAGATGGGCAGGTGGTGTCTGTGCTCGCTTCCAAGTTAGCTGAGAGATGGACCGGAGCTCCAGGTGGACCTGAAACGGCGGGCGTCAAGGGACAGAGAGGCAGGCCTGGGACCAGCTGCCTGCCCGCAGAGGCCCAGTGCAGTGACAGTTGTCAAGAAGCGGCTGCTCTGGTGCAGGGCAGGGTGAGGCCCCTGGGGCACCCTTGGCCAAGTCAGGTGGGACAGAGGCGGCAGGCAGAGGCAGGGGGGTGGCAAGCTTGGTGCTGGGTGGGGCGTGCTTGGCAGGCTCTGGGCCTCTGGGAGCAGCTTGCCCCGAGCCAGGGGAAGGGGCAGATGGCACAGGGGTGGCCGTGAGCAGGTGAAGTCCCTGCGCTGCAGTGTGGATGGCCCCACCGTGTGTCCTCAGGGAGCTGGGGCCTTGCTGGTAGCCGCCTCCCCTGCCAGCCAGGCTGTCTGGGGCTGTGTGGGGGTCTGGCTGGGCCAACCCTCTGCCCCAGGGTCCTAGGGACTTGTGATTCTTGGGAGGGTTGCTCTGCCCGGCCTGCTGACCTCGAGCAAGTGTCTGGATCTTGTTGGGCCTCAACATCCTCATCTGTAAAGTGGGGGAAGAGCTGTACCCACCTTGGGGTACCCATTATGAGATGATGCATAGGAAGCTTCTAGCACAGAGTTTTTGCCCAGCGATGTGGGGCCCCCCTTGGTCCCCACCCCTGGTTCACACTGGGCTGAGGGCTTCCAGCTTCTTCACACCTTGGAGTAGCAGGAAGGACTGACCTGGCCCCGACCCTAGCCACCAAAGCCCAGTGACATCTCACCCACCTACTGGCCACGGGTGTCAGCTCCAAAGCCTGGCCCTAAGTGACAGTGGGAATGTCCAGGACCAACAGGGATGAGGCTGAGGGGTTTCGCCTTGGGGCCTCATAGGATGGAGTGTGTGGGCTGTGAGCAAGTGTGGGGACAAGGAGGGGTGTGGGCGTGGCTGGAGGTCCTAAATGCCTGCAGTGGGGGTGGGGTGGGCTGGGGTGGGGGGTGGGGCTGCCCCAGGGGCTCACCCTCAGGAGAGGCCACCAGGGCTCTGGAAGGGTGGGGCTGGCGCAGGACTCAGGCCTGCTTGCTGTCCTTGATGCACAGCCCTCTGTGTGGGTTTGGGGGGCCCCTCCCCGGAACCTGGGTCCTCCCGGAGACAAGTTCTTGCCTTCTCCGGCTTGTGCCAGGGCACGAGCCTGCTGCATTCTGTCCTCTGCCTCGGGGCAGTCACCCTGAGAAGGCTGGGGTGGGGGGGAGCGGACGGGATGTCCGGAAGAGACAGGGGGAAGGACAGTGTGACCCCAGGTTGCCCGTGCCGCCCCCCCCCCCCCCCCCCCCCCCCCCCCCCCCCCCCGCCCCCCCCCCCCCCCCCCCCCCGAGAGCTGGCCTGGCATTTCCTAGCAGCAGCTGGCGTGGAGGAGGTTCCACGGCGGGCCGTGTTCCTGCAGGCCTGTGTTTGCCTGAGCACCGGCGGATGCCTGTTTACGCTGCCCACGGCCCCCGGAGCCCAGCCACTCCCCGGGGTCAGCGGTTCGCGGATGATGTCAGCATGGGGGGGCCGCCACGTGCGGTGGAGGTTGTTTGCTGGATTCGCTGCCGACCTGGGTTTTGAAACTCTGACTGTGGGCTGGCGTGTGCTGCCCCCCACTCCAGTGATGGGGGTGCGGGGGGGGATGGGGGTCAGCCTTAGGCATTGCTACGGCGGGGGTCGGGGGGGATGGTCCCAAGGCACCCTGCCCAGCACCCCTGGCTCCCTTCCTCCTTCCTTCCTTTCCCTCTAATTCATTCATTCATTCATTCATTCATTCATGCATGTGATACATGCTGAGTGCCAGTTATGGGCCAGGCACGGTGCTGGGCTCTGGGAAAAAAGGGGTAAATGAAAGCAGCTGTAAGTGTTTCCCTCAGGGAGCCACAGTTGGTATAGGGTCAGACAGCAGTCAGATACTTCCCCTCCCACCAGGGCCTTGGGCTCTGAAGGCGGGAAGGCAGCCCTGTGAGGTTGGGCGACAGAGGAGCCTATGGGGCTGGAGGTTGGGGACAGGGGTCCTTGAGCCAAAACATGAAGCGGGGACAGGAGTTGGTGAGGAGAAGGGACAGGAACGAGGGGTCGGGTGGGCGGAACCAACAGAAGGGGCTGCATGTGGACCCCTGCAGGTGTGAGAGACATGGGGGGCATGCGGCATCTGCTAGCACCTGGACGGTGGGTCTGTTCGGAGCTTGGGGCGTGTCTGACCCTGGGTCTCTGCTGGCCTGTCCATCTCATCTCTCAGGACTCCTAGGCCTGCCTCAAGGATCAACTGCCCGGGCTCCTGGATGGGCCCCTGGAAGGGTGAGCTTCCTGAGTCCAGGGTCCCTTGTTCCTGAGAGCCGAGTACGCCCCTGTGTGGGCAGGCTGACCCAGCATTTGATGGGCCGGGGGGGTACTACTGGGCTTGTTGGTGATGGAGGCAGTGGGTGGTTTAGACTGAGGGATCCTAGTGATGAAGGGGGTTCCTTAGACCCCCTCCTGGCTCTGAATGTCCCCCAGCACGGGGATGGGGCACAGGACTCAGGGGATGCGGCAGGGGGAGACGGGAGTGAAGGCCGCGTCTCCCAGAGGCACCACGACCCAGCTGTGTGCCGCTCAGCTAACCACTAGGGGACACTGCCTCCCATGCAGAATGAGGACCCAGGCATCCGGCCGGCCGGGGCCCAGACGCTGCAGACTGCGCTGGGCAGGCGGACTGGCTGGCAGGGAGGCAGCGGCGGGGCTGTCTCGGGGATGGCTTGGTACTTAATTAAAACCGGGATGAAAACTGGGGTCGCCCAGGCGCACGTCCTGGCTGTTCCTGCCTGCACTGCTCGCGGGGAGCAGCTCTGTGGCAGTATTTTTTCTCTCTCTTCCTTCCCTCCTTCTGCCTGAATTAATCGTTGGCACCAGATTACAACAGATTTAGCAAACTGTAAAAAAAAAAAAAGAGAGAGAGAGAGAGAGCGAGGAAGAGAGAAGAGAAAGGGGGAACTGACTAGGGAGAGGAGCCGGCATTTATCTACAGAAGCAAATTGCTCCTGTCGAGCCGTCTGCCTCGCCCCTCCACCCCTCCACCCCTCCACCCTCGCAGCGACGCTTGGGAAACGCGGCCCCGGAACATGTCCTCAGAAACGCTGCCGGGCACTGGCCCTGGATGGGCTTTTCCTGGGGGCGCCTGCCGAGGGCTGCACGGTGGAGGTCCCACCTCCGGGGGCAGAGCGGAGAGCTGAGTTTCCAGGGGCTGTGGGGGTGCCCAGGGCCGCTCTGAGGGGTAGTGGGGGAGATGCCTGGCTGGTCCTGAGTGGCAGGGGCGCTGGGATGAGGGGTCGGAGGCCCTGTGTGCGCAGGGGTGGCCGAGGGCAGGGATGTGTCTGTCTTATGCACTGTGTATCCCAGGGCCTGGAATGGGGCCCAGCGCACAGTAGGTACTCAGGGTCCTGCAGGATGAATGGATGATGAACCCTTGACTGAACGACTGCTCAGGAGCTGGGGTGGGTGGCAGAGGAGGGTCCAGCCTGCCAGCTGGGACTCCTGGGGATGAAATCTGCTGGCCTGAGCTGCCCTCAGGGGACGCGCCCTTCTGGGTCCCGGATCCAGCGTGAACCGAGGTGCCCTGCAGGGCCTGCCCGCAGCTGCCTGCTGCCTTTTCTGAGATGACCTTGATTTCGAACACGCCCCTCTGTGGTCAGTCCTGAGGGGCCTGGTTCTGGCTCAGGGAGCCTGGCTGCTGGTGGGCCAGACGCGGTCCCAGGATGCAGGAGTTTTGCTGTGTTCCTGAGGGCGCCCGTCCCAGTTAAAGCACGGGGTGGGATTCAGTCAGCCCAGGGCCACTGGGAGTCTAGACTGGGCTGGACTGCCCCTGCCCTGAGTGGGGGGCGGGGGGGGGTCCCTCACTCTCTCGGAGAAGCTGCCCATGGTGGGCCAGGCTGCAGCTGGCCACAGATGAGCCTCCAGGGCCCCAGTCCTGGCAGGGTCAGCTCAGGACGGGGAGACAGCTCTGCACCATGCTCACACCTCTTGCACGCTCACACGTGCTTTCACACGCGCTGGCACTCCTGCACACACAGCTTACACCTGTCCCTCCTGACCGGCCCTCCGTGAGCCAGCCCGAGCCGGGCTCTGAGGTCGAAGGAGCCCCACGTCCCACCCCCACTCCTGGGATGCCACTGCCAGCAAGAGATTTGAGTGGCCTCCCCCTACCCAGACCCAAGGCCCCTCCTGTGCAGCCCCCTGCCCGTCCCGCCCCCTCAGACAGGCCATCTGTAGCCCTCGCACCTTCCTGGGCCCTCTGTGGGGAAGGGGTGGGTGCAGAGGAATGAGAAGCCGGAGGGATAGCCCCTCCCCAAATTCTGCTCCAACCAGGGAGGCCTGGAGATGGCCAGCCCTGCAGCCTGACCTCTGACCCCAGGGAGGGAGCTCAGCAGTCAGGCAGGGCCACCTTCCTGGAGCCAGCAGAGGGCAGGGCCGGCCCGATGCTCGGTGCTGGCCAGCCAGGGACCAGACAGAGGGCTCCTGGGAGGCGGTAGGGGTCTTGGGAGCCCTCCCCCTCCTCACAGAGGCTGTACCCCCTATAGACTTCCCGCCTGTCCCAGGGAGAAAGACCACACACACTCTCCTACCCCCCCAGTCAGAGCCTGGGGCTCTCTGTGCCTCAGTTTCCCCACTTTTGCTGGCTACAAGACTCCAAAGGACCCAGCAGCACCATGGCGCTGGGGCCCTGAGCCCTGAGCCCCCCAGCTTGAGCCGTTGGGGGGGCGGGGCCCCCCCCCCCCCCCCCCAGCTTCCAGGGCTTTGGCCCACCAAGTCAGCCTGGCTTGTCTTCTTCCCCCGTGAGAGTCAGGAGACAGGGCACAGGGTGTGGAGGAGCCTGTCCCAGGCCAGGAGGACGTCAGGGTCCAGAACGAGGCACTGGGCTGGGGAATGAAAGGGCCCGGCTCTGGCGCCTGGTGGACTTGGATTCAAATCCCATCTCTGTTACTCATCAGCTGGGCGCCCCGGGATGCCTCACCAACCCTCTCTGTGCCTGTCTCTGCCCTGTGAGATGGCAAGACAGAGCGCACTTCCCGGGATCGGTATGAAGACTAAATGCAACAATGTCCATGGAGGGGCTTCTAGGAACCAAGAGCTCCTGCACTTCAGCAAAGAGGACAGGCTCCCCCAGAAGCAAGCCCGGGATGCTGATCCTGCCCTGGGGCCCCAAGGAGCGCACACCAGCCCCGCACCCTCGGGAGCGCCCACCCTTCCTGGCTGGTGGGCTTAGGGGCATTTGCTTAGCTCCTGACTGGCCCCCTTCTTCCACAGTGGTTGGCCCCTGAGGGTAGCAGGTGGACAGATGGAGGAAAGGAGGGGACCCTAGACTGCCCAGTAGTGAGGGGGGGCAGGTGGGAGTGCGCGTAATGGGGATTGAGAGAGCCGAGTCCCTGAAGGCTCCAGAAAGAGTAAGGGTTGGGGGTGGTGGGAGCGAGAGGGGTTTGGGGCCAAGTTGTGGAACAGGAGGGCATGGGGCTCTGATGTCCCTTCTGCCCAGGATGGGTCCCCTGGGGTGGGTCAGACAGGACCCCCTTGGGTGTTTACTGGGTACCTCCTGTGTGCCAGGCCTCGGGGTGGAAGCCAGGCATGGGGACAGTGTGACTCGATGCCTCCGGTGAGGCCGGCACAGAGGCCATCACGGCTGCCTTTATTGTGTGTTTACTGTCTACACCACATGTCATGGAGCGCCGTGCTAAGGACTCTGCCTGTGCAGGATCGACTTGGGGCTCCCCAATAGCCCATTTCACAGACGAGGAAACTGAGGTACAGACAGAGAAAGTGACCAGACCAAGGTCGCACGGCCAGGACACGGCATCTTGCCCTTTCCCCCCAATATGTGGCCGCACAAGGAGACGGTGGTCATGTCCCATAGTCGCCGACACAGATTGCCCTTGCTATGTGCCCGCCCGGTGGTATTAACTGGATTAATCTTCCCCCAAGCCTCTGTGGTGGGCATTTCTTATCTTGAGTTGACCCCAGGAAACTGAGACACAGCTGAAGTGATTTGTCCGGGGTCACAGCGAGCAAGGGCAGCCCTGGAGACACACTGGTTCCAGCCCTGCCAGGGCCCCTACAGACGCCCATGCAGACAGGAATCCAGGGCGCAGAGATGGCGGGTCACCCTGAGGTCTCCTGGGCCCGGGCTCGAATTCTCTCACGCTTCCCCTGGACTGTGCCCATCCTCAGTCTGTCTCCTCTGGCTCAGAGCCTCGAGCCTCCTGGAGGGCCCTCCCTCTGCCCCCCACTCCTGAGGCCCCACTGTGTGCAGGGGCGGTGCTGGCCTTGATGAATGGGACTGTTATTTCATATGCATGGGGTGGGGGGGGGGGGCGTCAGGGAAGGGCTCCCAGCAGAGATGCCATCTGAGCCCCACAGGGAGAGCCGGCAGGGCGGGTCCTCCAGGAGGGGTCCACCGGAGGGGTGGGGCAAGCAGAGGATCGGAGGGTGCATGGTCTGGGTGCAGGAGCGCATGCATCCTCCCTCTGGAGCATCCTTTCCAGGCCCCGCCGCTGGCCCGTGACGTCAGCAGGTGGCCCAGCTGGGCCTGGCTGCCCGCCGGTAACCCCCTGAGAAGCTCGGCGGTGCGGCGGCGCAGGAGGCCCAGGAGGGCGCGCGTGGCCCGCGGTCGCCGAGCAATCTCCATTAGGGCCCGGGAGCTGGGGCTGCAGCTCCTGGAATCCTATTAAAAGCTTTTTCATTGTTCCCTGCGATGTGCTCCGCTCCGCCGGGACCCGGGCATGTTGATAATTTATTTGTGGAAGGGAAAGGGGCGAGGAGCACAGGAGGGAGGAGGAAATGTCATTATTTACTCAGCCGGCTTTCTGCGGGGCCCTTCGGTGGGGCAGCCGAGCGGGGGCGCAGTATCCTCCCCCAGGTCAGGAGGTGGTGGGGGGAGCAGGGCCCTGCGAGGGCCAGGGGAGGAGAGAGGCCTTGGGGGAGGTGTCCTCTGGGGTTCTGATGGCAGTGGGGCCCCCCAGGCCCAGACCTGCAGCTGAGGGGGCCTCCCACAAGCTTCGTTCAGCCCTGGACTCTGATATGGACTCGGGACACGGGGTGGCTGGGGCCTCTTGCTGCCCCAGTTTGGGCATAAGTGGGGGCTGGGGCAACCTTGCTGGGTCCTGAGGGTGCAGAGTTGAGAGATGGCTCCTGGGGTCTCTGGGGTTGGGAAGGGGAGCCGGTTGCCAGGCGGGGATGACTGGGGGGCCCCACATCCCCCCCACCCTGGACGCCATTAAACAGGAAAGGCCTCGGCCTCTCTCGGGGACGGGAAGGAATTCAGAGCCAACAGCAATGAAAACGGCAGCGACACCAGCCCCATTTCCTGAGTTCTCACTGGGTGCTGAGCGCCTCACTAAATTCTCATGCTGTCTCTGTGCAGGAACGTTATTATTGCCTTTTTACATGCGAGGAAACTGAGGCACAGAGGGTCACGGGCATGCAGCTTCTAAGTGGCAGGGGTGGGATTTGAACCCGGCCTCCCTCAGCACGGTTACTGCTTCCAGTGGGGGCTCCACAGAGACCCAGCCCCCGTTGGTCCCCAGCCGCCCTCTTCCAAGGTGAGGAAAGCCGCAAGAGGGAGCAGGGGTCTCCTCCCGCAGACACCTCAGTGTCGAGCTTCATTGTCACAGCGGCGCTGCGGGGCACAGGCGTGTCACTCCCTTTACAGACGAGGAAGCAGAGGCTCAGAGAGGTGACGGCATGTGTACAAAGGCAAGGCAGAGCTGCATGCGAACCCAGGGTTCTGGAGGTGTCTGCTCTGCTCAGCGAAAGGCTGCCCTCCACACCCTGGGATGTCGGCGCAGCCCCAGGCAGGGCGGGCTCTGAGACTAGGACTCCACAGAGGCTCTGCTTGGCCTGAGTCCTTGGGAAAGATGAGATGCCCGGAGGAAGTCCCCCATCCCCACCCCTCCCAGTCCTCCAGCACAGATACTGCCAGACGCTTAAAGAATTCACATTTAATCAGGTTACTCCCTGCCTCTGAGATCATCTGTGGCTCCCTATTTCCTGAAAACTCGAGTCCAAAGCCCCTGGTCTGGCACTTCAGACCTTCCCAGCCCAGCCCTGGCTGGCTCACCAGCCTCTCCTCTGGTCCCTCCCCCACTAGGCCTGTGGATGACACGGCTCACACCTCTGAGCCTTTGACTGTGCTGTTCCTTGTGTCCAGAAGGCCACCCTCACTCCCTACATTGGGTGACTGCCACCTCCTGCATGAAGCCCTCCCTGAATGACCAGAAGAAGCCACCCTTCTTCCTGCCTCCCATCCCCCCAGCACTGGGAAGGTATGAGGGTGTAGGTGGCTGCAGGTACACATGTGCCCCACCGCCACCCCCGTTTATTCCTCCTCGTCTCCTTCCCGAGGCCAGCCAGCGGGGCGCTGCTTAACCGTGGAGTCGATCTAGGATTCATTAATTCATCCAACCAAGGCTTGCTGAGCCCGAGGCCCACTGATAAATGGCTTTCTCTTTACAGCAGCCCTGGAAATGGGTGGCATCAGCTCATCTTACGGAGGAGAAACCCGAGACTCAGGCTGGTTCGGTCCCCAGGCTGAGGTCACCCAGCAAGCCCGGGGCTGCACTGGGGATGAAGTGGGTGCCAGGAAGGGTAGTGATGGGGTAGCGACCAGGCTGGCATTCCCTGGGCCCTCCCGCTGCCTGGCACCTAGTGGAGGGTTAAATGTGGTCCCCTTTGAGTCTCACAGATGCCCAGAGCAGGACGTACTTGGGAGCTCTATTTTACAGATGAGGAAACTGAGGCCAAGAGAGGGAGGAAGCAGGGAGGCAGACCCCGGCCCTGTGGCGACATCCCAAGAGCCCAGGGTTGGGAGATAGGGCTCTCCCCACATCCTGAGTGCCAGGCCAGGAGCTATCGCTCTGCGGTGGGCATGTGGGCCTGCAGCCTCCCTGGCCGGCGTCCTCTGGGTGAGAGGAGGCCGGGAGGGGGTGTGCCCTGGAGCAGGGTGGGCACGGCCCTGCCCCCACGGCAGCTGCCTGCCTGGCCCTGTGGCCTCACAGACAGACGGGGCTTGTGAGAGCCGGGGGCCTTCGAGGAGAGGCCGGCAGCTGCTCAAAGGCCTCATTGTGGCAGAAGGGCCCTCCGCGGGCAGCTGCCCCCCATTGCAGCCGCAGACAGAGCCCAGCTTTGTGCCAGCGCCCTGCCCCTGCCCTGCCCTGGGGTCAGCAGGACAGAGGCCCTTGTCTGCGGGAGGCTGGAGGGCGCTGTCCTGGACCCTCCGATGGCCTAGGATGGGTGTGGTCTGCGTGGCCAGGACCCAGCTCACAGATCCAGCCACGGAGGGGGCTGGCCCCTGGCCTGAGTCAGGCTTGGGGAGGGGGTGTGGCAGCTGGAGGGTTAATAATAATAAGAGTAGCAGCAATAACAGCAACGAGGCGTCTGCTGTCAGGCCTTGTGTGTATCATCTCACTCTTTCCTCATTCAGCACCACAGGCTGTGGACAGCTCCTTGCCCTAGAGGTGAGGAAACTGAGGCCCTGAGCGACGACTGGGGTGCCCAGCACAGCGGGTGAGGCGCAGACTGCATCTTAACTGCGGCTTCCCCACCTGGTCCTGCCTCAGGCTTCCGTTCGGGGCAAGTGGGATGGGTGAGGCACACAGTCTCAGGCCGGGGATGGTGGAGAAGGTGATGGAGCCCCTGGAAGAGCCTGAGGGATTTTGGAGCTGAGCCTCCCCCGCTGAGACTCACTCCTGGAAGGCCCCTGAGACCATTGTGTTGTTCCGCCATTGTAGTCAGAGAAACTGAGGCACAGAGAGGGGAAAAGGGACTGGCCCAGGTCCCACAGCCAAAGGCGATGCTATTTACCCGGATGCCACCCGCTGGTCCTGGCAGGGGTGGGGGGTGGGGGGATCACAGCACACTCTGAGCTCTTCCCGTGTGCCAGGCTCGTGCTGAGCATTTCTCTGCATAACTCATAATGCTCACTAGGACCTTATAAAAAAGTACTATCCTTATCCTCGTGCAGCAAATGAGGAAACTGAGGTAGCTGCCTGCAGGCCACACCCCTGGGGTCAGACTCCGTGAGCATGCCGGTCTCCTAGCTCTGCTGGTTCAACCAGCCCCTCCTGCACCTCCCATGCCTCCTGCAGGACCCCCAGCTCGCCTTCTCATCCTGAGCTGGATGGGTTTCTCCATCTGTGAAATGGGCGCCAAGCCCTTCCTACGGGACCCAGAGGTGAAGTCCGTCTGCAGACCCCCTTATTGCTAGGGCTGGGTCCTCCCCGCTTGTTCTGCCCTTGAAAGGTTCCGTCCCAGACCCAGATCCCACAGCCCTGGGGAGGAGGCCGCAGAGCCTCGTGGCCTGGGGATCGCTCACGGCCAGCCCGGACCTGGATGTTGGGGTGGAAATAATTAATGCTATTAATATTCATCACCAGCAGCCTGGTGAAATGATGAGGCCGATTATCTGCTCTTCCCCTGGGTTCTCTCCCAAGGACTGGAAATCAGGCCCCTGAGCCCTCATGCCCCAGTGCCTTCTGGCCAGGGTGCAGGTGACCCCTGCAGGGCAGCCAGGTGCCAGGCTCCCAGCCCCTTCCTCACTCTGACCCTCATACCAGCCTGGGGGGTGGGTGGGGGCTGGTGGCCCCATTTCCCACATGGGGACCTGAGACCCAGAGAGATTAAGCAGCTCCCCAAGGAGCCCCGAGAACTTGGCCCCAGGCTTGACTCCCAGTCCAGTGCTCTCCCTACCCGCCCTTCTGGAAATGTGCAGGTTGCACGAGGGCAGCGGGATGAGGCCAGCGACACGGTCTGCCCGCTAGCTGATGGGCGGAGCCTTGTACAGCCCCCGGCAGGACTCCCTGAAGAGCCTGACTTCTGGGTTCTGGTCCCGTGTGGTCCTGGATGCTTCCGTGCCTGCACCCTCTCTGTGCTTCAGTCCCCACGGGTTACCTGGCAGGACAGTCCCCTCACAGGGCTGCGTGCCAGCCTGGCACAGCAAGGGCTGCACGGCGGTTGCTCGACATCACCAGCCCACAGACAGGTTCTGAGCACTTTGCTTTTTGGGGGGCACTGTGCCGGGTCCCGGGGGATTCAGCCCCATCCTGCACCGGAAGATTCTAAGGGGACAGACAGGCAGGTTCTCGTGCCCAGGGCAAACCACACATGCCTGCTGGGGCTCGGTGCACCCAGCAGACGAGCTGCTGGCCCTGGGCAGGGTCGCAGGCGGGGTTCTGACTCGCAGGGGACCAGCGGGCCCTGACTGCCAAGGCGCACTCTCCTACGCCCTGCTGTCCCAGCAGGACCTCCCGCACTTGCAGCCTTGCTGGTCCACATCTGAGGCCTTCTCCTTGTAGGCGGCTTACCTGTCCCCTCGGCCCCCACGCCTGAGTCTTCCTCACTCCTTGCCAGGGGGTCAGCCTGATGTCCCCCATACACTCCAGGGCTTCAGGCCCAAGTACTGTGCTCACCCCCCTGGGTGCAGCTCCCAGGGCCACTCGAGTCCCCCTGGCCACTCATCTAACCACCTCTCCAGGCCTCGGTTTCCTCATCTGTCACATGGGGCCAGCGATGCCATGATAGGATGGTGCAGCAGAAGCCTTGCACCACGTGGGTGCCCCATCAGGGAGGGAAGGGGCTGGTCCCTCTGGGTGAAGCGACTCCGGGAGGACACCAGTGTTCACAGCCCTCCAGGTGCCCAAGTAAATGATGGGGTGGGCATGTGGGTCTGTGATTCAGGCAGGAGCTGGGGTGGGGCGGGGGACTCTGGCGGCTTGGCCTGACACTGTCGGTGGTGACGGCCTCATGGCCGCCCCCCTCTCCCCAGGGGCCTGGTGCTGATGGAGTCTCATCCTGACAGGGCGGAGGCATCCTCGTGGGAACCTCGCTCCTGGCTTCCGGGCGGGCGGCTGAGCTGCCGGACGGGCATGCTAACAGCTGTTTGCATAGAGACTGAATCCATCCGGGTGTGACAGACGGCCAAGCGCCGCCACCAGTGCGGTGTCAGTGTGGAGAGGGCCGCAAGCTGACGGCTGTGTGGACGCTGGCCCTGGGCTGGCCAGACTGCCGAGGTCCCATCCATCAGCTGGGCAGGGCTGGGGCTCGGACCCTCAGGGGTTCCGCCCTCACAAATCCTTCTGTATCCTGAACCCATGGACAGAGTGCCCGTGGGCTCTGGTCTCACTCCCTGCCTGCCTCCCAGGATGCTGGGGCCTAACTGGGCTCCACTGGATCTTGGGGGCCACCCCCACCCCATCCTGAGTCCTGTCTTTCCTCTCTAGGGGGCTGCGAGAGGCGCAGGGAGTGACTATTCTGAGGCCACTTGGTCCCCGGGCACTGTTATGTGTTTATGCCATTCCTTCTCGGATTAGACGTTGTCCAGGTCAGAGGTGGGGGCCGCTCGTGAACCTGGCTGGCGTCTTGGGCAGCGTTTGGGGGAACTGGAGGGCAGGGTCCTGACACCACAGCCATTCCTTCCTTGGAGGATGCCCCCATCCCCCTCTGTCCAGAGAGAGTGCCCTCAGGGCCAGGATGGCTCTGGATAAGCCCCCTGGAGCTTCAGGTCTAAAATGGGGATGCTCAGGTCCAAAGCTGGAAGGGTGGCGGGAAGCTCAAGTGAATATTGTCTGGAAAAAAATCTTTCTGAGCTGCGAGGCCTTGTAAAGATGTAGGGAGTTGTGAGAATTATTCCCGTTCGGCTGTGGGAGAGGTTTGAGGCATCGAAGCAGAGATGCAGCCTCTTGGGAGGTGGGATCAGAGTGGCACATGAGCCTCCACTCCTTACCCACTGCCCCAGGCAGACATGGCTAATCGATCCCAGCACTCTCTCCTGCTGAGCAGCGGGGAGGACCCGCCTGGGAAGGGAAGCTGCCTGGCTGCCTCGGCCATCTCACCCTTCCGGCCCCGTTAACCTTTATCAGCTGCAACCTGCCTGTGCCTGGTCTAATTAGGGCTGCTGACATTCTGGGCTCTTAACTGCAGCCAAGCGGTTCAGGTGCATGTGGGACTTCCAATTCTCGCCAGCACGCTCAGCCAGACTGAGGGGGGTGTGGGGCCGGGCAGAGGGTCAGCGGTCACCAGGCTGATGGAGGCCGGGGGCTGCCAGAGCTGAGAGCTGGGCTCAGGGCCCTAGGATAGGCATGCTGGGGGCAGGCGGGCAGGCCCCCTCCTCGGCTCCAGGGCTGCCTCCGCACAGGCTCGTGCCTCATTAGGAGGTAGTTCTGCTGGCTTCCAGGTTACCCTTTTAATTAAGTCAATTAATTAGTGCCTTTAATGAAGCAGATTAACCAGGCCGGGCTCTGCAAACAGGGCTGTCGGAGCTCACAGCTTCCTGCAGGTCGGGGGTTTGGAGGTGGCTGCTAGGCCAGGCCTGCAGTCTTGGGGGCCGAGGGGGTGGGTCAGGCTGGGCCAGGATGTCTGTGTCCCCCACGGGAGTGAGGCCAGGAACCCAGGCCTGGGGGGAGGCAGGGCTGGTCTGAGGCTGCAGGGACCCCTCTGGACCCAGATGCCTCAGCATCAACAGCCCAGAGCTGGAGTGGGCGGTGGCGGGAGGACACAGTGACCCTGCCCTGGGGAGCCACAAGGGACGTTTGCTCAGTGGGGTCCTCAGCAATCACAGTGGGCTGTGATTGCCTCGGGGAGGGGGTTTGGGGGAACTGGAGTTCCTGCCCCCCTTCTCTGGCCCTCCCCTCTCTGGCTGCTCCCAGCCCTGCGGGGCTGTGGGCTGAGCAGAACCCTGGTGGTCCTTGGCTCTGCACAGCCACCCCTTCTAGAGCCCCCCACTCGCCTGCAGATGGGAAGAGACTGGGAGAGGGACTCAGGCTGCTCAGGGCCACCTGGGAGCTAGTGACCGGGCTGAGATGTGAGGCCACGTCCTGGGTTCCTTCCACGCCACCCTGTCCACCACCTCGCTGGCCTGGCGTCGGCCTCCTTACCAAGCGCCTCCTGTGGACTAGGCACCGTGCTCCACTGGGGTGATGCCACTGACTCCGGTCTCTGGCCCCGTTCAGGAAGGGAGGCCGGGCCCGGGGTGGCAGGAGGCGCCCCCACCTGTGAATGGCCCTGAGTTTCTCCCGCCAGGCAGGAGAGAGGAGTGGGTACCAGCCGGAGCTGGAGGTCCCAGCTCAGAGAGGAGCCGCAGGAAGAGGCCAAGGAGGCCCCCAGCTCCCCAGAGACGTCTTTATGACACGGGGACCCACGGGTGTCGTGGACAGGGTGAGGCTCAAACGCACTTCTGCCCTTAGTGCACCTGGGAAAGGGCGCGGGAGTGAGCGGGCCTCCCGGGCTGGGACAGACGGCAGCTGCTCTAGGATGGCGGGCCGCGAGGAGAGAGCTGGCTCAGCCGTGACAGGAAAGACTTAGGTTAGATGGAGGAAGGACTGCCTGACAGTGGAGATTATGAACAACTTAGCAAAGGACGGCGGCGGCCGCTTCCCCAGGAGATGGAGTGCCTCGGCAGCGGGCCGGAGCCCAGCACTTTGGAAAGCACGCCGCCCTGTAAACCCGGCGTGGGGTTTCCAGCAGATGTCCACGAAGTGGGCGCAGGGCTCCCCGTAGGATGCCCTCGGGGCCCTCACCCCCTCCCAGTCCAGAGGAGTGCAGGCTGGCAGCCAGCCAGTGGGCCTGGGAGGGTCTAGGCACCAGAACCCTGCGGGGCCTCAGTTTCCTCATCCTTTAAATGGGCGAGTGCTTCGGGGCGGGGGAGGGGGAGACAACCTCATCTCTCACTGCTCAGAGGAGACAGAAACTGCCTCTGTCTTGCTACCCGCCCTACAGACGTTCTTGCTCCTGGCCTCCACCCACCCTGGCCAGCCCCTTCCTGCCTTGCTGGGTCCTCCCTTTGTCACTCATCCTCCCTCTTCTTGAGGGGCCACCCCATCTCCCGTGGTACTTTCCAGCCAGCTTCTGAGGACGTTTCGTGTATCCTGTTAAAAACAATGCCCCAAATCTCCTTTCCCCCTCCAGCTTCTGCTCTCTCTCTCTGCCCCCTCACAGCCGAATTTCTAGAAACGGTTGATGAATCTCCTGCCATTTCTCAACCCACAGCAGTCTGGCTCCCACCTGCCTTTTCCATGTTGACATTGCCTCCTCCAGGAAGCCTTCCCTGCTTCCCCCAGCCTGGTCTGGAAGTTGACCCTCATCACGGCCAACTGGTGTGTCCTGAGAGCAGCCCTGGGCCTTGGTTGTCCCCGAATGGGCCCTGCGCAGCACAAGGGCTGGCATGGAGCCCAGCTCGCATGAGGCGCTCCTCTGGGGACAGAGCAGAGTGAGGGCAGCCAGTAGCTTTGTCTCCGATTTACCTTGAGAGGGACACGGTGGGGTGGGTGGGAGACAGGAAGGGGAACAAGTGTCATTGTCACGCTCAGAGACATTTCTTTAAATACCAGCTGGAAGCAGCCAGTTCCTGGGTGGGTGGAGTCACCCTTCATTAGCGGGAACCACAGGGGCCAGGCGCCTCGCACAGGCCAGGGTGGGAGTGGGCAGTCACATGGTTCCCCGACATGGGGCCAAGGAGAAGCTGGGGAGCATCTCACCTGGGTCTTTCCCCAGCACTGCGCACAGTGTGACATTCTCTCTATCTATGGATGCGTGGTGGATGGGGGGTGGAGTGCCAGGTGTAGTCCCTGCTTTTCTGCACTGCCTCAGTTTACCCCTCCGTATAGAGGGCACTGGTCTGGGTGACATCTTAGCACAGGCCTGGCTTGTGACTGCTGGGTGTGCTCTTGTCCCTCCGGGGCTGCTGGAGCAGGCAGGGCCCAGTGGGGTGGGGACAGAGGCCACGCTGGCTCCTGCTGATGGTCACACAGCAAGACACCTAGGGAGCTCATGTGAGCCACGGGCCTCCCATCCACAAAATGGGAGCACAGTGTGCCCTGGCTGTGCGGAAGGGTTGGAGGAGGATGTATTAAGAGAGGAGGAAGAGGAAAAGGAGCTCAGGAGTCTGTTCTGAACCTCCCCTCAATATGGAGCCAAGGCGGGTGGGACCACAGACCCCTTTGCTCTTCGTCCTCCAGGCTTCATCCTGGCCTGGATGCTGTTGTCTGTTTGGCTTTGCTGGAGGAGCTGTGGCAGGCGAGCCCATGGGAGAGGCGGAGGGAGCCGGACCTCAGCCCTGCTCTGCAGGGTCCCCGGGCACAGCCACTCCCACCGCCCAGCTCCCCTCCACTGCTTCCTGCTTTCCCTCGCCCAGGCTCTGCTTCAGCGGCAGAAGGAACAGGCCCTCCCTCCTAGTGGAAATTCACACCCACAGCCCAACCAAGCTGTCTGCAGGGAGGAGGGGTGAGGTGGGGGAGCAGCTGCAGGAACAGGAGGCTCTGCGAGAGAGTGGACAGACGGACGGGGAGACGGAGCCCAGGCCTCCATCTGTGAGTGACAGCCGGGGGCCAGGTGGGTGGCCAGCCCCACCCCGCCCCCAGCCCAGACTTTACTCATGGCCCCAAGGGATGGGGCTGGGTGGTGAGTCCTGAGTCTGGGTGGTGGCTGCAGGGCTGGCTGTGATGAAGACACACGGCCAACAGGTCGTGGGAGAGATGGGGCCCCCAGGGCAGCCTTCACCGGGACAGCTGAGAACCCAGCGGGGGTGCTAGGCCCCAATCCTGGGGTCTCCATGAGGTGGGGCAGGGGTGGTGTGAACCTTGGGCTGAAGTCAGGGGTCCAAGGCACCCGGTGAAGGGCCTGTCCCACCCCTTTGGAAAGACCCCCAGTCTGTTTTATAAATCACGTCTATACCCCCTCGGACTCAAGGCCCCGGGCTCAGGGCTGGTCTACACCCCAGGCTCACTGCCACAAGGATGGCGTTCCTTTTGCCCTCTGCTCCAGCATTACCTCCCCCAGGAAGCCTCCTGTGGCCACCCCAGCCGCCAGGCCTCTCCCTGCTGGCCAGTCTGAGCCACAGCAGTTATCACTAAACATGGCTTTCTGTGTGCTCATCCGATTCCTTAGCTCTGATGGCCCTGGCGGGCCCCTGTCCACTCTGGGCCTCAGCTAGCCCCAAGTTTACAAGGCTGGAACAAAGGAGAGGAACAAGGTCTCTGGGGTCAGCTGGCTAGGGGCTGGATTTAGGGGAGCGGACAGCCCACTGCCTGCTCCTCCCACTGTGGACTGAGAGCAGGTGGGGTCCCTGTGCTCAGGCCAGAGGGATGGGGGCCCCCAGATCTGCCCTGTCCAGCTCCTGTTCGGGCAGCAGTTTCAGGTGCAGAGGTGGAATCAGAACCTTGTGGGCAGGGACCGCTCGGTGCCAGGCTCCGTGTCGGCTCCGAGGACAGAGAGGAGCCAGACAGAGGCAGTCCCGGCCCTCAGGAAGCTCCCAGCTAGTCAGGAAGCCTGTAGTCTCCAGGGCCATGAGGCCACCATGACACCTTTCCAGATGGAGAGAGAGGGGCAGTGGGCTGACATCCTGAGGCTGTCGGGCTGGTGAATCCTGGAGCAGGACCTTGACCCTGGGGCCTTGACTCCAGGTGCATCTCCTCTCTGCCTGCTTGAAGGGGGTCTTCAAATGGAAGGGGACTCTCATATGTCTCTTTGGTCCCCAGGGGGCACGTGTGTGTGGTGGGAGGGCGGCCCCGCCCCAGCCCCCATCACCCCTCGGGCCACAGTGGAGGGCTGAGTCAAGAGAGGGAGCTGCAGGGTCCTCCTCTCTCTGTCTACAGACCTAAGGGAGACCTTCCCGGGAAGAGGGGCCTGACAAGGCCCGGGCGCTGGGGCTCCTGCAGGGGGAGGAGGAAGGGGGCAGTCCCTTGTTGAGGATTTACTCTGTGCTCAGCGCCCTGCTGGGTGTTGTGTTCATGAGCCCCGTGAATTCTCACAAGAAGCCTGGGAGCAGGCCCCAGTACCCCACTTTACCGAGGCGAGAGCGGAGGCACGAATCTGAACTCAGGCGGGTCCAAGCTCAAGTGGTTCTCTTTCCACCGTGCCACCCCTGGGTGTGGCTGCCCAGACAGCACTGCCCGGCCTCCCCATCTCTGGTCCAGAAGGGTGGCCCAGCCCCAGCCTCACTTCAGCCCTCCTGGGACAGCGGCCCCTCCCGGATCTGTGAGCCACAGAGTGTTCTGGTAATCCGGCTGCCTTAGGTACAAGTGCAACCTCATTACAGTGCTATTTTCCTAATACATGACACCCCATCTCAGCCCCCAGCGGTGCTGCATTTCTGAGTGTTGTCCACCCACGGAATTATTAATCCTCTCATTTGGCGGCCAGTAGAGGGGGCGGGGGATCTGAGCAGGGTGACCTGCTCCTCCTGCCTCAAGAAAGCCCTGAGATGAGGCAGCTGGGGACTACTGCCGGCAGGGTTTCGGTTTAACCGTCACCTGTGGGTGCGGCCTGGCACCTGCTCCCTGTCTGCCAGGCCTGGCTGGGGGCACATGCAGCTGCTCACCTGGATCAGGGAGTATGAGAGCAGGCTCTCTCCAGGCAGCAGATGCCCCAGGCCCAGAGATGCTGTGAGGACACGGGGAGAGGGCCACAGCAGAGCCAGCAGCTGCTGGGTGCAGCGGGCACGGCCCTGTAATTGGGCAGCCTGTTCCCAGATAAGGCCGATGACACTGAACAGCTTCCCGCACCACGCGGGCTGCGGCCGCTCATTTCCTGCTCCCGCGGCCAGCGATGCCAATTACCTCGCCTCCTGCCCGCCAGCGGCGGCTTCTGGGGCCGCCAGATGATTCCTCTGTCATCAGCCAGGCCTGGATCCTCTCTGGAGGGCGCGCAGGCGTGGAGAGGGCAGCGGGGGGTGAGTAGGACCAGTGATGTCCCCCAAACTCCCGCACTGGGCATGGTTGGAAAGGGGGGTGACACACGGACCCGGGCCACCCTGGGAGGCCCCAGAATGGGCTCGCTGTTTGCTGAATGGGCTGGGGAGCCGGCGAGTGGGCGTGTGAACATGGAGCTTTGCCCACCCCTGATTTTCCAGCAGCGGTGCAGCCTGGCCCTCCCCTCCCTCTGCCTGCTTCTCCTCTCCCCTCCCCGGCCGTGCTTTAGACCCAGTGGACCTGAGCCCCCATGTGAGACCTGGACAAGTCATTGCGCCCCTCGCAAACTTGTCTGTAACCCAGGGTGAGGAGGCAGTGAGGACTGGGGGAGATGAGACCTCAGAGCGGAGGGGATGTGCTCCTACATTAGGACCCGACACTCAAATCTCGCTCAATGGATGAGGATGGGCACCCATTTTGCACTGGGGGAAACTGAGGCTCACAGATGGGATTGGCCATTGTGAAAGGACGGAACAGCCTCTGGCCCTTCTCCTCCACTGCGACCACCACAGAGACTTGGGGGAGGAGGGGCAAGGGGCAGCCGGTCTGAGGGGGCTTAGGTTGGCTCCAGACTCCTGTCACCCCGAAGGGGAGGGGGAGAAGCGCTGGGAGGTGCAGGCTGTGAAGAGGGGACGTGCGGGTCCAGCTCCGCTCAGGGTGGACGTGGCCAGCCCCTGACTGGGGAGGTGGTGACTGGGGAGCACCTATGCCCAGAGGGGTGCAGCAGAGCGGGCTGCCATGCTACCTGGAGGGGCAGTGGGAGAGGTGCCCCCCAGCGTGGGAGGCTGGATGGGGAAGGTGGGCTCACCTGCTCCGCGGGGGCATTCCCAGAGCCTTCCACAGCCCACCCTGAAGGCTCGGGACCCCCAGGCCATCCCGGCCTGCAAGGCAGTCCACACAGAGGCCGTGGGCAGGGAGGTGTCTGGGGGGCCAGAATGGCCTCAGCCCTGTGGTGGTGCACATAGGGAAACTGAGGCCCAGAGAGAGATAGATCACCCAGCCACTCCAGGCCAGTCAGACCCAGCCTTCCCTCAAGGCCTGGGTCCGCTCCCTCTCCAAGGGGTCTCAGAGGCGCATTGGAGGTGGAGCCGGGGAGCTTGACCTCGAGATGCCCGCCCCTAGGCGTTGATTGGTTGCCACGCCCCACCCTGACCCAATAGGAGAAGGACCTCGACCCGGGTGCCCCGCCTCCGCAGGGCCGGGCGCTGGTCCCCTCGCCCGGATGGCCCCGCGCGCAGGGAAGGGAGGCGCGGGCGGCGCACCGACGGCTTGGGACCCCCTCCCACTCGGCGGGGGGAGCAAGCGAACAACTCCCTAAGGGGCAACTAACAGACCAATTAAGCTGCCAATAAAAAATTTAATCAAGTAATAATGCACCTTACTTTGTTTAATTAGTGTTCTGTCAAGTGAATGAATATTTAAGGCGCGGGTGGCGGTGCCAGCATCTGCCCAGCGGGCAGAGAGGCCGAGCCCACATTTCAATCGGCCTGACAGCTCCCCACGCGGGCACTGATCGCCACCCAGGAGGCTCGAGAGCGCGGGGCGCAGCGGGGAGCTCTCCGTCATGCGCAGGCCAACGGCCCCCAGCCCCGTCTGGGCCTCAGTTTCCTCATCTGTAAAATGGGGGCAGGAGTCCAGGAGAGCTCTGGCAGTCCTAAAAATCACTTTGGATTGATTTCGTTTCTGGGCCCCAGGCGAGTGCGGAAGGCATTTGGGGCCTGGGAGCCCGGTGCGCTGCATGCGTTCCCAAAGTCTACGCCCCAAGGATGCCCGGAGGCTGTCAGCTCTGTGGCTACAAGGTCAGAGCCGCATGTGCCTGGGAGGGGGGGACCTGGAAAAGACCCCCGCCCGGCGATACCCTGGGAGATGGTCCCTCCACAAGCCCGCAGCCTGGGGACCGAGAGTGGGCCCATCTGGACTATTCTTCCGTTCACTCGTCCTTTCATTCACTCAACAACTTGGGGGCCTGTGCTCTGTGCCGAGTCCAGTGTTTCCTTCCCTGGAAAACGCGGACTTGCGCCGCCTCTGGAAGGCCTGGTCTTGGAACCTTGCAGCCGCCAAGTCGACCCCGTTTCAGCTCGCCTCTCCCCCTGCCGGCGGGTGGGCGGTGGCCAGAGCCCTCGGGCCCGGAGTGTCGGCCCCGCCCCGCGGGCTCGTTTGCATATTCATAACCGGGGCGGGCATGCGCACCACGGCGGGGCGGGCGGTGTCTCCCTCCCCGACCCGGGCATCCCTAACCGAGGCCCCTTCCTCCCTTTCCTTCGTGGAAAGGGCCAGGCGCCTCCCGCCGCCCCCCGCAACCACCTGAGAGCCTCGCGCTGGAAGGACTTTGGTAATTATTTGTTTCAGTTGAGCTGTTTTCAGTCTAGGCTAGGCTGAGTCTTGTAATGAGTATGGATTTGGCAGTAAATAAGTCCCCCGCTTCTAACCCCTGTAATAAATGCATTTGGAGTAATCTGGCGATCACGCGGTGTAATTGCTGGCTGTCAGGGCAGATGGATGCGCCGCGCGCTGACTTTGCCGCCGTCCGCCCTTCCTTCACGCTGCGCCTGCGTCCCCGCCCCGCGCCGGAGGTGAGGGCCCTTCTGATGGGGAGAGGCGGGGCCCCGGGGCCCTCGGGTTCCTCCTGAGCCCGACGCCCTGGGCTTTGCAAGTCACCTGCCTCTGACCCCGGAGTCCGCGCTGCGGTCGGCCCTGGGTGCCGCCCCGACTGCTGAATTGGATTATCTGTGGGTGGGGTCCCGAATCTGCATTTGAAAACGCCTCCCTCTGGCCGCAAGTGAGGCAGCCAAGGGATTTTTGTGAGCATCCCTCCCTCAGCGGAACATCAAGTTCAGACGTCATTTTTCAGAGAAATAAATGAGACACTCTTGTACTTAGCACCCCCACCGCCCCACCATTTCCACTTGCTTCTGTTGGTTACTTTTCCAAACAAATATTGCCTTGTTCATGTCTCTGAGACTGTGTCCAAGCCTCTGCCTGGCCGGCCTTGACCCCTGCTCTGCCTGGAGGATGTCCACTGGGCTTTGCTCAAATGCCCCCCTCCTCCAGGAAGCCTTCTGAAACTTCCCCCGGCAGGGGTCCCTCCTCTGCGCTTCCTGGGCTGGGGGTCACAGTTGTCTTTACATGGGGGCCTGGTTCTGCCATACTGTGAGGGGCTGCTCCTCCACTTGGTTTCTTTGAGCAGCCCCCTGCGCTTTACTGCCTGGTTCACAGAAGGTGCTCAATAAATGGGAGGTGCTGAATCAAAGAGCAAGTGATGGGCCCTGGCTGCTTCCTAGAGGGAGCCCCGAGTTTGTGGGTTGACTTATGCAGAGGTCTTCCCAAATCCTGGGGGCCTTCTGCTGGGGGAGCGTGGGATTCTTGTGCTCGGTCAGTGTTTACTGAGCACTCACGGTGTGCAGGCCCCGTTCTAGGAGTGTGCGCATCTGCGTGTGTGGAGCCACACTGCCAGATGCAGACAGTGGACGGGACTGACAGGTCCCCGCTGGGCAGGGAAGGTGCCCAGCTCTGTGGCTCCCGCTCTGAAGGGGCCTTTTGTGCTAAAGGCTTGCAGGGCACCCATCCCTGCCTTCCGGGGCCTGACCCAGGCCAGGGCCCCAGATTGCCACCCCAAAACCAGGCCACAGAGGGCTAGTGTGCCTGGTGGCCTCATGTAGCAGGGGCTCGGGGGAAGGCAGGAGGGGCCCTTCACCCTGGCACCACCTGCCAGGCCAGTCCTTCCCAGCCCTGCACTTCTGCCTGGCCCTTTGTTCCCCAGAACAGCCCCGAGCCACTCCTGGGCTCTCCCCTGGCCTGAGGCTGGGACACCACAACTGCAAAGTGACAGGGCTCCTGCCCCGCTCTGGGCTGTGAGGGATTAAATGAGATGACTGGAGGGACAATGCCTAGCCGGTGACGGTATGGGATGTGGTGTGAGGGCTCAGTCACTGGAGTGCCGTCCCCATACGAATGAAGCCTTTTAGGGAGCAATGTGGGCAGGGGAGAGGCCACTGGGAAGTGGTCAAGGGCACAGATGCAGGAGCTCGGTGAACTCTGGCTCTGTGTGTCCTTGGGCTGGTTGCTTAACCTCTCTGTGCCTCCGTTTCCTCATCTGAACAGGGTGGAGAGTGATACTAGTGCGTAGGGTTAATACTGGTGACAGGAATTAACGGTTGTCAAACACCTAGAGGATTGCCAGGTGCATGGGAAGCACCACATGTGTGTCAACTAAACACAGCCCACGAGTATATGGGACCCCAGAGAAGTGCAAGGAGGGAAGGAGGGAGAGGAGGTGATGGTGTGCTTTTCTTGAAGGATGAACAGGAGTTCGCTGGGGTAGGGGAAGGGCAGTACCTTCCTCCTCGGTCCCCGGAAGCTCATGTGGGAATAAAACCTCCCCTATAGGACTGAGGTTGGGTGACATGGGTGTGTGTGCTGGCGGGGCCAGAAGGGGGGCTGGGGCACACCTCGGCGCGTGCCCAGGGCCAGCTCCCGCCGCCTGGGCAGCCGTGGCTGGTTCCAGGCCGGCTGTAGGCAGCAAGCACGTTTAATCAGGGCCCCGGATTATACAGCCCCGCGGACATCTTCGTCTAACAATGCGATTAGCACCAACAGTGCCTCCCATTTCCTCCCCGCCCCAGAGAGGGTGGCGGAGGGCGGGACCCGCCGGGCCTCCCCAGCGAGAGCGCGAGCTGCAGAGGTTTGAAAAGGAACCGGTGATAGAATGAGAGGTGACAATGAATCGCGTTGTCAGGAAGCTTCGGGGAGGAAGCACGTCTTCACTGGATCTTTCTAGGTTATCCGGCTTTGAGCAGCGACACCCACTCATACCTGAGGTCTCCTCTTAGATTCCCTTCATCTCTTTGAGCCCCTCCATCTCTCCCTCTCTCTTTCTGCATCTTCTCTCTGTCTTCTGAGGACAGACGCAGGCTGGGTTGACATGAATTAAACATCACTGAAGGGGAGAAAAATCCTGACCTGCACAGCCTGGGCTCGGGGACAGAAAGCAAGGAAGCCAGGCTGCTGGCTCACTTGCGGCCCTGCTCATGCTGGGGTGGGCGTCTCACCCGGGGGAGAAGCCCCTGGTTCAGGTAGACTCTTCCAATGCCTCTGGCCCCGCAGGGAGGGGGGCGTGGGGTCTCGGCAGCTGAGCAGGGGTCTGTGCTGGGGCCGGGACCCCGGGGTGCTGACCCTTCACCCTTCTCCTCTGGGCACTGGGACAGGCAGCCTCTCTTTTCTCTTGGCCAAAGAGCCGGAGACCTCAGGCCCTGCCTGGCTGGGCACGTGGGGACTGGCTGTGTGTGTGCATGATGCGCGGCCCTCGCCTGAGACTAGCTCTGGTCCTATGAAAACCCAGAGCATGTCCGGACAACATCAGAGCAGGGTGCCGAGCGCAGGGTCTGTGGCCACGCAGCAAACAGCACAGAGTAGGGGCTTTCTCTGAGTTCTCCCCTGCGATCCCAGCAACAGCCAGGCCTGGCACCCACCACTGGCAGAAAGGGGGCTGCCAGCCAACAACCCAGGCACTCGGTGGCCAGGGGCCCAGAGTTTCACAAGGACCGTAATCATTCATTTCTTCATTCATTCATTCACTGAGTGCCTCCGGAGCCCACTGACAATGCATCAGGCTGGGGGGACACCACGGTCACTGAGACTGACTCAGGTCCTGCCCCCTCCCTGGGTGCAGTCTAATGGGGGGAGCAGACCAGACTCGGGGCGGTGACGGGGCTGGGACATGAGCTGAGATGGAGCCCAGAGGGGCGCCTGACCCAGACTTGGGGCCTCGGAGGCTGCCCAGAGGACAAAGGGGCAGGACGTAGGCCTGGAGGGGAGGTGGAGGGCTGGGTGGGCAAGGCCCGGGAACAGAGGCGCAGAGGTGAGGAGTGGGGGGTGCTGAGCAGGAGAGAGGCCAGGGAAGGGCGGCGGGCACATGCTGGGGGCTGGGCTTCGCTCTGGGGCGGCCGGGGCCAGGAGGGCTTGAAGCCAGGGCCTGACGGCCAGATCCGCCTTTTAGGAGGAGTTCCCACCTTCTGTCCTTCCTCCTTTCCAAAACCGAACACTCACTGAGGCCGCAGTGAGCGCAGCAGGGTGTGTGCTTGTCCGGAGCTGGAGAAGTTTCAAAAGATGGAACGGAGAGAGCCCACCCTCCCTTGAGGCCCAGCCAGCTGGGTGGGAAAAGGATGCAGCAAAGTTCACCCTGGTACCGAGTGGGTGGGGGCAATGTAGAGGAGAGCACAGCTAATTCTGCTTCAGGAACGCTTCCCAGAGGAGGTGACCTCTGGGTGGGCCTTGATGGATGAATAGGAGTTTGCTAAGTGGCTATTAAGGTGCATCGAAAGAGTTACTCTCCTTAGCAGATGTCTGCCTCCAAGGTGGGAACACGGTAAGGCTTACGACCTTCCAGGAGCTTCTGAGCACTTTACCCGCTTCGTCCCGGCAGTGCCCCTCGGAAGACCCCACTTTACAGAAGGGCTTCCTGACTGTGAAGCCAGTGGCCTGCAGTCACCCAGCTGGGAAGCAGCAGAGCCGGGATTTGGACCTGGCATCCAGCTCCAGCGCCCAGGCTGATGACCAGCATGGCATGCTGCCCCCAGGGCACAGGAGACATCCGTGCAGAACACCTGCTGTGTGTCAGACCCCTGCCAGGCATGGTGGAGGGGACCAAATGCCAGCAGCATCCTGGCCCTCCTCCCTCATGCTGGGTGGTCCTTGGAGAGACCTCGTGAGGTGTACAGTGACTCCCAGTGACCGGCGTCCTGGTCCATTTGCCAAGGGCTGGCAGCTTTCCAGGGGATGTGAGGTTTGAAGGGCAGAAGGAAGTGTCCCGTTTCCCCACGGGCCGGGGCTGGCTTGGCCGGGTGCTGCTGGAGGTCAGGCAGGCAGGGCGGGGGGGCGGCGGGAGGCTGGCGTGCCCACCTGTAGGAACGCACTGTTCCAGGGGGCGGCCGGGAAGAGGCACCCACTCCAGCCTGCACAGCACAGCAGCATCATTAACAGGACACCGGCCTCCTCCCCACGGCCCGGTCTCCCCCGGAGAGTGGCGCGGGGGGAGTCCATTATCGGGCAAATAGCAGCTACTGACGTGAAAATGAAATATAGATTCAATACCTGAGCCTCTCGGCTCACAAATCCTGCCCCCGGCCCAGGTGACAGCCGGCACACACGTCTGGCTCAGATAACAGGATGAGGGGGGACCAACCTCACCCCAACTCCCCAGCAATTCTCCCTGGGGCTCAGGCACCCAAAGCAGAGACCAGGCTGTGCCTCTCAGCTGACCCTTAGGGGGTGACAGCACAGATGTGTCTGTGGGTCACAGACACACACCACCTGGGGCCCCAGAGCAGGCAGCTGGGGGGTTGGGGTGCCCAGGGAAAAGGCCGCCCCAGCCTGTGGTAAGCTCAGACGTGCCCTGCGGGGAGCCTGGCAGGCGCATCCCAGCTGGGGGGCCGGGTGTAGCTCCAGAGCTGTTTGCTTTCCAACTGCGGGCGGCTGTGCCACCCCTGCTCGCCCCAAACGGTCAGCTAGGGGGTCTGGGAGGAGCCGATCGGCCTACTTCCTGCTCCCGTCCATTTAGCCAGCGGTTCACCCAGCTTTTATGAGCGGGCTGGCGGCGAACCCATCCCCGTTACGAGGCACCCAGGGACCCCGACAACTAATTTAATTTAAAACAGCCTCGCCATAAAAGCTCAGAACGGAAAACCACCGAGTCTTGGGGGTTATTTAACAAATTGCCTCACAGATAAATACATTAAAATGATTCTCAAACTGAAGTCGAGCGAAGTTGAAGCAAAATTAAGGAAGTCGAATCAAAATGTAAATGAATGGCGTTGGGATCCAGCCTTTGAATTGGCAGGAGCCACGAGCCGGAGCCTTGGCAGGGGCTCTGCCGTCTGTGCAGGTGACGTGGCGCCCACAGGCAGTGCCAGAAACCCCTTCTGTACCAGGCACAGGGAGCCGGGGGCGAGGCTGTCCCGGCCACGCCCAGCACCCACCGGCCCCCCCTTCCACCTCTGGGGACACTAGCGCCTGCCAGCCCCTGGCAGGGCCCCTGGCTGGCTCGTTCCCTGCCTCTGGCCCAGCTCCGGGCACGCCCCAGCAGTTGCAAAACGGAGGTGCCCGCTGTGCCTGCCTTGCCAGGTGGCAGCCAGAGATCAAAGAGATTGGCACAGACTGGAGCCCGTCAGAAGTGTGGGGTCCTAGGATGACCTCGGTTATCACCAGTGCACAGATTCCTGCTGAAGGAACCTTATGGCGGGCGTCCCTGCAAAGCTGGCGGGGCCGCCACTCCCATTTGACTGACAAGTACACTGAGGCGAGGGAGGCGGAGGCAGAATGGGAGGGCTCCCGTCCCAGCGCCAACCGGCTTTTGCCTCCACCTCCTCCAGCCAGCACGAGGGGGTCCTGATTCCGCTTCTCTGTCTGTGTCTGCTTCTCTCCCCACCGAGGGCAGAAAAGCCAGGGCTGGGCCGGCTGCCAGCCTGGTGCCCAGGTGAGGGGCTGAGAACCCAGCTGCAGCCCTGTGAGCATGCCCCACCCCCACCGTGGGCCTGTGCCCCGCTGCAGCCTCCCACCCTGGCCAGAGTCAGCCCCTCGATTCCTTGGAGGGGCTCAGAGCTGCAGGGGGTTTGGCAGGAGATGGGCCCCCACGTGACCCCCCTTCCCTTGGGGCTGGAGTGGCCCCAAGTGCCGACAGACAGGTTGGGAACGTTATCTGGAGCTGCCTTTCTCGATAGCGCCACGCACGATAATCAGTCTGGAGAGAAATGAAGAGGGGATCCCCAGAGAACAGCGGCAGGAAGCGGGGAGGAAGGACGGGGCAGGAGATGGAGCCCAGGACTCGGACCCCCGCCCCGAGCCTGCAACAGCAGGGCGGTCCAGGGAGCTGGAGGGAGGGAGGGCAGGAAGGCGTGGCCTGTGTGTCGGAGCTGGGGCACAGTGGATGGTTTCACCTGGAACCACGAGCCCATCTGACACCCGAGACAGCTCTGAGCCAGGAGGGAAGGCCCTGCGGGGACGGGCCAGCGCGGGATGTCAGCCGTCGGCGCCCGATGGGGCAGGCAGCCTCCCGGACTCGCCAGGCCCGCGGGCAGAGAGGCCTGGGGAGCTCGGGGTGAACACAGCCACTGGAGGGCTGGGTGGGATGGGAGGGGCTCTCCCTGCAGGAGCAGTTCCCCCAGATGTGAGTCCAGTTGGGGTGGGGGCGCCCGGGGTGCCAGTTCTGCCCTGCAACGGCCTGCCGCCATCCTGGGCATGGGGGAGCATCCCCTCCCTGCAGGGACACATGCAGAGCTGGGTGCGAGGGTGGGAGGGGGGCGTGGTGACACCGCCGGTGGGGGGGGGGTGGCCGGCCCAGGCAGCTGTGTCATCTGAATGCTTGCTTCGCAGGGAACCTCCACAAGCTGCGGGCTGCGGACTCAACAGGCTTCTTATTGACAGTCATTAAGTCTTTAGCAAATGGTTTAGGGAGAAAAAATAGCCATGATGAGGATTTATCTCAGGCGCCCATCCCAGTCCTCAGCGGTGAAGGCACTCTAGCCTGACCCCCCCAGGGTCGATCGATGGCCCCCTGCAGAGGAGCAGCACACAGGGGTCCAGACCTTCGGAAGCTGGGGGGCTGGCGCAGGGAGGTGAGGAGAGGCATGGGCAAGTCCTGAGCTCTGTGCTGCGTGCTGCCTGCCTGCATCTCCATCCTCGGGGCGGCCTAGGAGATGCTGTTATTATTACATCCCTTCCACAGATGTGGCAGCTGAGGCCCTGAGAGGCCGGGTCGTGTGCTCAGGGTCACACAGCCGGTGGGGAACAGAGATGGGAAGTGAATTCCTGCTGAGCCAAGCGGGGTGACCGAGATCGACGATCAGAGCCCAGCCCGCGCCCCTCTTCAAGGTGGCCAGGCCCAGCCCAGTTCCCTGGGGCCCAGAGAGCTGCGACTGAGGGTTACCATTGTCCTGGCCTCGGCATGTGCTCATGTGCTGGAGCCTTTCTGAGCTTGAATTTCCTCTCCTGTGAAATGCAGCCACGAAAGCACGACAGCACGGCTGGGTCTCGGAGGAAATGTGCGGGAAGTGTTTGCAGAACTAAAATGCCAGACAAACAGGAGGCTGGCGGGAAGCTCCCCCACCCTCTTTGTGGGTGATTGGAGCGGATGGCAGGTCAGGGGTGATCAAGCCCCGCCCACCACTCCCAAGGGAGGGGCTGCCGCTGCAGAGGAGGGGGAGCAAACAGCGTGGCCAACAGGGGCCTGCTGGGGCCCAGGGGGCCGCCCAGCCGATCCGGGGGCAGATTTAACAGGACTTTGAAAAATAAAAGAGGGAAAACAGCAAACGCTGCCCAGTCCTCCCGCTGCAATAAAAATGGATTTATTTGTTCGTGGAATGAAATTTAATAACTTTGGTGGGAGATGAGGCGTGAACAATAATAGTTTTTTTGCTCTTTCTCGTTTTGGAAGCCGGGAGCGGAGGGAGGAGGGAGCGGGTCCCCTGTCTGGGACACTGTCCCAGAAGGCCATGCTCCTGGGGCCACGTCCTCCAGGGGTTGGTTAAGGAAACCGAGGAGGGGCCATTGCTCCCAAGGAACAGGGCACACGGTTCCTCAAACCTTCCCGTCTCCCGTGCTGGCATGCTTTTCTCTGCTCTGCCCTGGGGACCACGTGGGGCGCCCTCTGCCCGTGCTGGGCTCACCGCCTGGGGTGCCTTCCTGTCCTTGTCAAAATTCTATTCATCCCTCGGGGGCCCCCACACAAAAGACCTCCTCCCGGGTTCCTGTGGTGCCCCCAGCTGGAAGCAGCCTTCCAGGGCCCCCAGCTCCCCCTTAGCACCGCCCTTCTCAGAGAACCCACCCACTTCACGCCCAGGGCACCGCTGGGGGCCTAAGGTGCTCCCCGAGGCTGGGACTCCTGGGGCCAGGTACAGAGCAGCCCTCGGGCACTACGTGTTGAATAACGAATGAGTGACAGTCACAGACCCCAGTGTCCACCTTTCCCCGTAACCTGGTATGGCCGGGGTCACGGCAGGGCTGAGGCCAAGGGTCCCCTGGCAAGCCTCCAGGGCTGCCACTGCTCCCGGACCTGGCCGGGGCCTTTCCCAGACCAGGGTCCCGCTCCTGGGAACTCCTGCTTCTCCAACTCCAGCTTATGTTACGTCACCTCTCTGAACCTCAGTTTCCCCATTTGTGAAGTAGCTCTCGTCCCCACGAGACAAGGGCCCTTTGTCAAGCAGGAGGCCCGAGGGTTGAGGCAGGGGGCAGGAGACTGGGTGGCTTGCTCCATCCTCCCTGGGGCCTGTGGGACCTAAGACCGGGAGTGGGGGACACAGGGCTTTAGGGGGTCCCGAGTCCGGAGTCGCCCAGGCCAGGCTGTGCGCAGGGGCTGAGAGTGGCAGGGGGCCTCCAGGAGCCCCCAGACTCGCCCTGGAGGTGGCGCTTCCAGGTCCAGGCTCCGCAGCCCGAAGAGGCCGGAGCGGCGGAGGGGGCGCCGGCTCCTGCGCTGGCCGAGCGGTCGATAGGGAAACAAACGCGCTATTGACCGGCTGCCGGCACTAAATCCCCCGCAGACGGAGGATGCAAGCCCCGATCGACTGCTGAACTTGGACGCTCGCCCCGCCCACCGCAGCCGGGGGAGGGGCAGGCGACGGCAGCCGCCTCGCTTCAGCCTCCCCTGCCCTGGGACGCGGGGCTGGCCCCTGCCAGTCAAGCCTGGGGACAGCCCTCTGGTGGGTGGGGCCCTTGAGGGGTTGCCTACGGCCGGCTGAGGCTTTGGAAACCCCAAGTGCTGGATCCCAGAAGCTAAGATTAGGAGGTGAGCTGATCCGCCTCGTTTGTTTTTAATTCAAATAATTACATAGCAGCGGATAAATACAAAAAAACACATGTGGCGCCTCTGTGAGTTACCAAGCGGAAGGATAAACCACACGCTCTGAACCCACCATGCAAATTAAGCCCAGTGGTTAAATGCCCAGACTGCTGGGTTAACATACCGGCGGTGCCACTGCCTGCTGTGTGGCCCTGGGCACGTTACTTCACCTCTCTGTGCTTTGGTATCTATATCCATAAAATGAGGATAATAAAGAGCACCCCCACTGCCTAGCCTGGTGATATGGCTGTTCTAAGGGTTACAGGAGTTGAGATTTCTGAAACACTGGGAGTGCAGGAGGAGGTACCCCTGAACTGAATGTCTGGGGGTTTCATATTCCAGCAAGAGGATCAGATCTCAAGTGAGCCCCCCAAAAGTGCAGGCCCCCGGTCTGCTCCAACTGCCCCATTCTTTGAAGGGTTCTGTGGTCCAGACAGGAGCAGAGCCCCTCCTGTGGTCAGCCAGAGGCAGAGCCGGCAGGCCCAGCTTCCGGTGGCTCAGAGCCATTTATCCTAGCTCTGGGATGCCCGGCCACGTGCAGAGATGGGGGGCAGAGGTCCAGAGACCCCCAACTCCAGGTTCTGGGGGCCCCAGGGCACCGTGCACAGACCCCCAGGGCAGCCTGATGCTGGGCACCTGCTGTGTGCTGATGGCGTCCAGTTGTGACCAATGAGCTGTCCCCTGGCCGTTGTCCTCTGCCCTCTGCAGATCCCCACTGTCTCTGTGCCCATCCTCGCTCCCTCTGAGGCAGCCCAGGCCACACTCGGGGTCCCAGAGATCTGCCCTTGAACCCCACGTGCCACTTTCTGGCTTCCGCTCTGACTAGGCTCCTTAGCGGCCCGGAGCCTGAGTTTGGGCACCCGCAAGATGGACAGCAGGACACTGGGAGGCTTGGGGAAGGATTAACTGGGGTCATATGTGGCACTTATGAACCTATTAATTCAAATTTAGTGCCAGTCCACTGCCGTGCTGCGGCCGCCCGGCCCTGGCCCGGGGACAGGAGGCGCAGCCCGGGGCACACGTCTGCGGCTGGGCTGGGAGCCTGTGTGGTCTGGCGCGTCAGATGGTGCGTGAGTGCATGTGTGCGTGTGGGTTCTCGCCTCCTAAACACACTCCTCAGGGAGCGAAAGCTGGGCCTCGGCGGGGTAAACACTGCGGCTTCCCGCGGAGGAGGCCGGGGGGAAAAGCCGGCGTCCAGCCCTAAGCTCAGGGAGGGGGTCCACGCAGCCCCCGGAACCTTGCAGGGGCTAGAGCCGCAGCTGAGACCTGGGTCTGGCCTGGCCACCTCTGGGCTCTGCGGGTGGAGGACTGGCTCGGCTCGGCTGAGAGTCGGGGGAGGTGGCTGGAGCCCTGACCACCAGGGGTGCCTTGGAGGCCCACATTCGAGGGCGCCCACCTTCCCAGCACATCTGCACCAAGGGCAACATGTCAGCCCAGCCAGTCAGGGGGATGTTGCGGAGGGACTATCCCCTCCCCACCACAGCCTTGCCTCCCCTCAAGGAAGAGTCACCTAGAATGTCACAACTGGATATGAAGCTCAGGGCAATGGTCTCCTTTTATAAATGGGAAACTGAAGCACAGAGAAAGGAAGGGCTTCCCCAAGACCCCAGAATCCCATTTGTGGGGATCCTTCCTCTCCCTACCACGGGTGAGGTTTATGAGGGAGGCTCCCTCACCTTCCCCCCCACAACCCGAACTCCTATGCATCCTTCAAGGCCCCAGCTCTGGGAGAACTTTCCAGACCCCTTGCCCTCTCACCTCTGAGATTTGTAACAGCAGCTTTCTGTGCTGAGCCTTAGTGGTGTGCCCCCTTACCAGGATCCCACAGGACTCTCAGAGCAACCCTGGAAGGGAGGAACTGTCCTCATGTTATAGAGGAGGAAAGGAGGTCAGAGAAGTTCAGTTTCTGGCCCAAGGTCACACAGCAAATAAGGGCGGACAAGCAATCCCTGTGTTACCTCTGTGCCCTCAGCCTCCCTCATAGCCCTTCTCTCATGACTGAACTGGGCTCTCCTCAAGGGAGGGCCCACACCCTCCCAGTGCATCCGGATAGTCAGACCCCCCCCCCCCACTTCTCCCAGGAGCCAGATGCCATTAAACTGCCCTGTGGGGCCTGAGCTGCTGCCCGGAGGCCTGGGGCTGCCTGGGCTCAGGCTCCACTTGCAGCAAGGACACTATGGAACCAAATCCCTCCCAAGTTCCTGGAGCTGGCGGTCCGGCTGCCCTGGTGGTCTCCAGCCTCACTTTGGGAGCCTGAATGCCCCGTTTTCCATCTGAGAGCCTGCTGTCCCATCCAGGAGATGCCCTGTGACCCCGGGGCCAGAGGGTTACATCCCGATCAAATCAGGTGGGCTCCTGACTCCCCCAGGGCTGAAAAGGGAGGTTTGGGACCTGAGACCCTGCCCCAGCCACCTGCAGGACAGAGGGAGGGGGTGGGGATGGGGGGGCTTGGCCTTGGGGAGGCCTGGTCTCCACTGTGGCTCCAGGAGGCACTTTATCCTCTCCCGGCCTCGTTCTTCCGCGCAGAGAAAGTGGGGGGTGAGGCTGACCCCGCAGGGTGGCTTGTGAGGGCTTGAGGCCACAGGGACTGGCCCAGCCGGTCAATGCATGCCAGCGCCTCCCTCCCGGGGATCCTGGGCCAGGTCTAGACAGGCTGGGACCTGCGAGGCCCCGCCCTCCCGATGAGCCCCCAACCCAGTCACCGTGTCTGGAGAGAACCGGCCCTGCCCTGGGTGGCCCTCCCGGTCTGAACCATTCCCTGGGTACCATCCGAAGCCTGGCCCTTGAAACGCGTCATTTCTTTGGATCCTCATCGCAATCCATTATTGTTCCCATTTTACAGATGGGGTCACTGGGCGCAGAGAGGCCAAATAACTTGCCTAGAGCCACCCAGCTGGTAGGTGGCAGAGCCGAGACGGGCTCACGCTGAGGGAACAGGTGGAGGGAGACAGACAGATGATCTGGCCCCGCTGTGACCTCCTCCCCCCAGGTGGCTGGATTCCTGTCCTCTTCCCTCCTGATTTGAAGCAGCAATCGAGGGCTCCTGAGGAGGGGGAAGGGGAGACGGTGAACTGGGCCCTGGGGTGGAGGGAAGCTGGAGGGGACAGCCCCGATGGCCCTCTCCACGTTGTTCTCACTCCTTTCGGCCGCCTCCTCACCGGTGCCCCCGCCACCACTAGCGGCATCTCCCTCAAGCATAGTCTGTCCCTCCGGTCACCTGCTGGCCCTGGTGAGGCCACCGAGGGCCTCCACCCTTGGCCCCAGTGACCCTCCCAGCTCCTGACAATCACCTCCCCTCCCTCTGCTCCTTGAGGAAGCCCCGCCCCATGCTGCTTGCACCCCTTCATCTCACCCTGCAGGCCTCTCCTCCTCTGCAAGGCCCTCTGACCCCTCATCGGGGGCCCCCATGAGGGGACCCCAGACCTTTCACCTCCTGCCCCCTTGCCTGCACCCCGGTTCAGCAGCTCCGAGGGCAGGGCAGGTCTGGGGCCGCCCCCAGGTGCCCAGAGCACTGCCTGGCACATCACAGGATGAATGAATGAGTGAGTGAATGAATGAGTGTCTCCTTGGCGTCAGGCCCTGTGCTGACACTGGGGATCTAGAGGCTGACTTTTATGTCACTGCTCTCAGCTCTCAGCCAGGATCAGCTCATTTTATCCTCGCAACAGCCTTATTCGGTGGACACTCTTATTATCTCCATTTTTCAGAGGAGGAAACGGAGGCACAGAGAGGGAAGTGAAATCACCCAAGGTCACACAGCCAAGAAAAGGTGGGCCCTCCCTGTCTTCAGGAGCTGGAGGTCTGGTCCAGACAAACACTACGACGATCTGGGTGGTTTGTGGCCCAGAGCAGAGGGTGTGACAGCTGCCGCAGGGATGGGAGGGGGCAGGACCCAGGGGGCACTGCAGCCAGGACGGAGCTAATGCTGCTGGCCACTCCCCCTTGAGCAGCTGGAATGGCCAAGGCAGGGGGGTGGAGAGGGACTTACTCCAAGGAAATAGAGTTGCCAGATTTAGCAAATAAAATACCAGATGCCCAGTCTAAATCCCCAAGAAGTAGCCAGTAGTTTTTGCAGTATAAGTATATCCCGTGCAATAGTTGGGACTTACACCCAAAAAGAGTATTTGTTGTTGGTCTGAAATACACATGTAAGTGGGTTCCCACATTTTCTCTGGCAGTCACGCGAAGAAGAAATAGAAAGGACCCCAGGATTGAGAGCTGGGCTGTAATGTGAGACTGAGGCCCGGAGCAGCCAATAACAAGCCCGAGCGACAGCGGATGCGGGCTCCTCCTCAGGGGGCTGCCCCAGGAGCCAGGCCTGTGACACTGCCAGCCCCACAGCTGCCCCTCTGCCAGGTGCTGCTTCGGATCACAAACTACGTGGCCCTCGGTCTCCCCTCGAACATCTCCCTCCACCATTCCTCTCCTCATTCTCCCACCCTGGCTCGTCTCCTGGGCGGCTGGGGGGCTAAGACATCTCACGTGGAAGGGATCTGCATGGAGTGAATTTTCACAGCTGGGTTATCACCTCCTAAAAATAGGGCAGAGTGATGGATGGGAGCTGTCGCCAGGCCCTCCAGCCGTGGGGAGTTGGGGGGAGTAAGGGAGACGGGTGGGGTGGGGTGAGGGGTCCACAGACCCCAGCCCAGTGCCCTGGACCCCAGGGGGACTCCCTCGCCCCAGGTGGGCCTGACTCCCCTCTCACTGATGAGGGAGAAGCCGCTCTGCGCCTGGGGTCTGCACGCTGGGTCTGAGCCTCCGGGAGGAGCCTCCTGGACAGGCACCAGCCCCCCCAGGCCCACATGCGTCTGCCCATCAGGGTCCCCGCAGGCCGGGCAGCCGGAAGTGTCCACACTCGGGCGAGGTCGGGGCTGTGCCTCAGAGAGCGATGATGGGGACTCGAGGACCTTGTCACAGGGCTCCCCTGCCGTCTGCTCCTCTCCCGCTCTGTTCTCGACTCTTTTGGCTTCTTGGTTTGTAAAGACCCGTCAGCCTGGCCTCGGGATCCAGGCTGATGGGCATTTGTGGAGAGATGGATGGATTTTAGGCTGCGGATGGGAAGGTGGGGGACACAGGGGTCCTCACTCCCAATGCACATGCACACACGCTCAGCCCAGACACTGATGGACACACAGACACTGACAGACACATACACACCGACACACACGGATGGACACACAGAAACGCCGGCACGCACAGCCCCCTCTCCCCCTTGGTCTCTGGAGGCACTGACATTTACGCACCGGTCTGGGGGACCTCCAGCTGGTGTCACTGCCCATCGCTGCACGGTCACCTAGCACTGGGCTGACATTGCCGAGGGAGTCCCCCTGGCCCATGGCTGGGCCTCTGGCTGCCCAGGAGCCTGAGAGGCTGCTACTCGGCCACTTGGGCCAAGGGCCTCCAGTGGTGATGGGTGGGCTTCACGTGCCCAGGGACCCCAGAAGAGTGGCAACAGCATATATGCTTAGACCCTGGGACCCTCTGGGAACTGTGGCCTGAAGCCGGCTGAGTCTTGTGGGCCCAGCCTGGTCTCCTTTCCCGGTCCCTCCTCAGCCTTGGTGCCAGGCCCATCCCCACACCCCAGGCCTGTGCATGGCCTGCCCCTTCCACAGACATGCTCTTGGTCCACGTGTGTACGGAGTGCCCTCTGTGTGTGCGAGGCGTGTGGGTCACGGAGACAGTCCTTCCCGTCCCTCCTTGCGCCCGGCGCCCTGACCAGCCCAGAGATGCTGGAACAACACGCCTTACACCCAGCCCAGAAGGACGTCGCTCTCTGGGAGACAGGTGGGCACACGTGCTCTCTGCACAGGTCGGAGATGTGACACCCCCGCTCCTGGCCTCTTCTCCAGCCCTAAGCCCCCCGCCCAGTCCCATCTGCGCCCACCCATGCTCTCGGGGAGCAAAGCGGCCTCGGATTTACGATATTAAATGCAGCTGCACCGAAACATGGCCTCAATCCAATTACACCAGGAAGCAAGAGGAGCCGTTTAGGCTAATCTGGTTATTCCGCCCCGGCCTCCCTCGGCAGCCTCGGAGGGATGCCCAGGAGGGGCAGCTGTCTGGGTGGGCATCGACGTGAGCACAGCCCTGTGCCCCCCGGGGCGGACCACCCGTCTCCCGCGGCGATCCACCCAGTGCACACGGCTCCTGCTGGCGGGTGGGGAAGCCGGGGGCTTCGGAGATGCTTCTCAGCATCCAGCCCCCCGCAGGAGAGCCCTGCATCGATCGTCCTACAAACATTTACCGAGCGTGGAGCTTCGAGGTGCCCAGGCCTGATTGGGGCAGGGGGACCCAGCGGTGAGGGGAGAGCTGGGGCTCTGCCGCGGGGAGGGTACCCCGAGTGGGGAGGCAGGGAAATCGGAAAGATGGTTTCAGATGGGGTGTGATGCTGAGCAGAGGCCAGCCGTGCGAGGCTGTCCTGGCAGAGGGAACAGCAAGAACCTAGAGGGTGGGGACTGGGCATAAAGGAAAGCCAGTGTGAGTGTGTGTGTGTGTGTGTGTGTAGGGGGGTGAGTTGGGGAGATGGGGGCCTGGGGACCCTGGTAAAGAGCGCGGTTTTGGGGCCGGCCCGGTGGTGCAGCGGTTAAGTTCCCACGTTCCGCTTTGGCGGCCCGGGGTTCGCCGGTTCAGATCCCAGGTGCGAACATGGCACTGCTCATCAGCCATGCTGTGGCAGGCATCCCACATATAAAGTAGAGGAAGATGGGCACGGATGTTAGCTCAGGGCCAGTCTTCCTCAGCAAAAAGAGGATTGGCAGCAGTTAGCTCAGGGCTAATCTTCCTCAAAAAACAAAAACAAACAAAAAAACACAAGAGCATGGATTTGTTCGGAGGGGAGAACTGGGGTTCCTGGAGGCCCTGGCCGCGGGTGGACAGACGGCTATGCGGGGCAGGGGGAGGCCGTTGCTGGCTCCAAGCAGAGGCGGGGCGTAAAGCAGGGTAGGAGCGAGGAGCGGAGAGGAGAGGCTGGATTCAGCTGTTCTGAAAGGACTTGCTGGCGACAGTGAGGGGTGAGGGGTCCAGGGAGGCCCCGTGGCCTCTCCCTGCTTCCGCATGAATAGCCCGCCGGTGCCTGAGGGGCTTTACGATCTAGCGGCTTGTGCCTCGGCCCTGGCGCTGGGGATGTCCCGGGGAGTCAGACAGACGGGGTCTGTCCTCCGGGAGTGATGATCCGAAGAGGAGACAGATTTGGAGCAAGAGCTTACAGGCAGAAAAGGGGGAGTGGGGGTCAGAGCTGAGACCAGAGGGATGAGCAAGTCAGCCAGGCTGGCTGGGGGATGGCAGGCATGAGAAGAGCGTCCCAAGCAGAGGGACCGGCAAGTGCAAAGGCTGAGAGGTGAGAGAGATTGCAGCTGTCACGGAATAGAGAGAAGTTGAGCGAGGTTGGACAGAGAGATGGAGGGATCCGGGGTGGGAGACGGGCTGGACACACAGGCAGAGCCAGGGCCCAGAGGCCCTTGCAGGCCTGACTCAAAGCCTGTGGGAGCTGAGACCCCTGGAGGAAAGGGATGGGTGGAGGGGGTGCGGCTGGGGACAGGAAGGACTGGCCAGTGGATATGGTGTGTGTGTGGGGGGTGCAGCCTCAGGGGAAATGGAGTAGGTGTTAGGAGGGAGAAAATGGAGTAGGTGTCCATCGGGAGGTGTAGCCAGGCCAGGAGGAGCGCCTGGGCCCAAGGAAGGGGCACTAGGGAGCCAGTGAAAGTTCTTGAGTGAGGGAGTAACAAGACTAAAGCTTGTCTTCAGTCATAAATGAGGGAAGCAAGGTGCTATCGAGAGAAGTGCTAAAGTGACACGGGTTCCAGCCTCAGCTCTGCTATATATTCACTTGAGGCCTCGAACACGTTCCTTCCCTTCTCTGAGCCTGGGATGTCTTTTCTTTATAAGCTGAGTTAAAATTCAATTTTTTTTATTGAGCTGTAATTCACATACAATAAAATTCACCCTTTGCAAGTGTAGAATTCAGTGTTTTTTTCACATATTCACAAGGTTGTGCAACCATCGTTTCTGTCTAATTCCAGAACATTCTCATTACCCCCAAAAGAAGCCTCAGGCTTGTCATCTGTAAAATGGGGACAAAAATAAGCACCTGAGTCAAAGGGAGGAGGTGAGGGGTGAACAGGAGACACCCTGCATAGTTAACCAGGAGAGGGTTGTGTGCGTGATGCAGAAATGGGCCCCTCCCTGTGGGACTTCCCTCCTCCTCGTGCCACTGCCCAGGCCCGGACACCCGAGGACCAGGAGTGGGCGTACGGGAAGCAGGAGAGGGCGGGGGACCTCCGGGTGGGCCCCTCCGGGGTTGCTTTAGAGCCAGACGTGGGACAGGAGACCTCGGAGTAGGGAAGTGAAGGGGTGTCGTGCGGTCATCGGTGGGCGGGCCCAGCACAGCCTGCAGGGGAGGCGTTGAGGGGCCCCCGACTCTCCTGAAGTCCCCACACTGCCAGAACTAGGTGACTCTGTCGGGGTCTATTTAATGAGAGGACCCTCTGCCATCTTCCCCCGCCAAGCCCTGTGCTTCGTAATCCTTTTAAATGAGTGACCAGGAACCAGTTTCTCCGAGTCGCCCAGCTTGTCAGGCACACTCAAGGACATCACGGCACTGGGGTCCCGAGCCTGGACCGTTCAGGGTGTGGACTGTGTCTGGTGTTCATTCAGACCCCATCACTGCTTCTCCACTTGAACCCGGCAGGTGAGGGGGTGGCTGAAGCCTGCTCCTAAGCGGGGCTGGCTGCTTGGCATCCCCAACCTCAGGGTCCCGAGCCGGGCCGGGCCAGCCTGTGCTTCTCCCGTCTGCTTCCTCCTCGAGCAGCTAAGGATCCAGGGAGAGGCACAGGGTCCATTCTCCCAACTCACAGATGGGCAGACTGAGGCCACAGTCCCAAGGGCTGCTGGCTGGGGCTGGGGGCTCAGCAGTGGGGAGCCCTCCTGGGCGCCGCTTTCTACCTGGTGGGTTCTAATGGGCATGTGGTTCCCATAGCTGTGTCAACACAGGGGCCATTCGCACAGCCCGCGCCTGCCTCTGAGGCCACAGAGGACAGGGTGCGGGGCCAGGAGCAGTTAGCTGATGGCTGGGGGGACGCCAGGAGGGGATGGAGCCCTGAGCAGCCAGGCCACGCTCAGGGCCTGCTGGGAGTTCCCCCTGGAGGTGGGGTGAAGGGCTTGGGGGCAGTTGGGGGCTGGGCTAAGGGACTGAAGGCCAGGCTGGGGCCAGGAGCTGGTCCTGGGGGCTGGAACAAGGCCTCGGAGTCAGAGCTCAAGGCCGAAGTGGGGTTCAGATGCAGGGTGGGGCTCGGGGTCTGGGGGCTGAAGAGGCCACCTCTAGGTTCAGACCCCAGGTGGGAGGGTGGGGCCTGGAACCCCAGACCTCTGTTCTTCTCCACCCTGCAGGCTCTGAGCACCCCATGGAGGGCAGGCAGAGGGCTATCACCCAAGGTTGGGGTGCCACCGAGAGGAATGTGGGGGGATGCCTGGACCTCGGCCTTTGAGAAGGCGCCAGGACTTGGAGCTGGGCCATGTGGCGCCCGCTCCCCGGCAGCGCCGCCTGCCTCCCCCGCCCATGTGTCCTGCCCGCCTTCTCTCTCCCTACGTCTTCTCTCCCGTGGGCTGAAGCCACCATCTTCCCTGGCATTTTCTCATCTTCTCCCATTAACGACCCCCTGGGTGGGTTGGCGTCCATATCCCCATTTTACAGGTGAGAAACCGAGGATCAGAGAGGTGAAGCGATTCCACCGCAAAAACAAGTAAATAAAGAGCAGCATTTGACCCCAGGCCGACCTGCTTTGGAATCCCGGGGTTGGCCACCCGCCACGCTCCCTCCTCCCCGTCCTCTCCGATTAGGTTGTATTTCTGTAAGCTGCCGCAAATCCCTCAGGACGGGATGGGAATAAATAAATAAGTACATAAGTAAATAATGAGAGGCCGCAGCGAGATGCCGACACCAGGTCTGGGGGCGGGAGCCGGGGCGTGGGGCGTGGACGGGATTATTTCTGGGCCCTTCTGATTGTGTGTGTGTGGTGGGTGCTCTTGAGGTACAGCAACTGGGGGCCCCCCTGAGGTCAAGGGTGAGTGAGGATGGCATGAAGCACCTGCTGGGGGCTGGGGAGGGCGCTGGGTGGGGATGAGTGTGAGCCCCGGGTGCAGGGGGGCGTGTGGCGGGCATTGGAAGCGGCGTGCATGCGTGCGCTCCTCACTCGAGGCTCACTTCTAGCCCCTGCCACTCCCATTATAACGTAAATATGTTGACGCTCTGATCCCTCTTCCTCGTGAGCACGCTGGAGGATTAGCCCAGCACTCGCAGGGGACAGAGCTGGCTCCCCAAGCAAGAGGACGCAGGGGGCTCGCCCGGTGGCGCAGTGGTTAAGTGCATACGTTCTGCTTCGGCAGCCCGGGGTTCTCTGGTTCGGATCCCGGGTGCAGACGTGGCACTGCTTGGCAAGCCATGCTGTGGGACGTGTCCCACATATAAAGTAGAGGAAGATGGGCACGGATGTGAGCTCAAGGCCAGTCTTCCCCAGCAAAAAAAAGAGGAGGATTGGCAGCAGATGTTAGCTCAGGGCTAACCTTCCTAAAAAAAAAAAAGAGGACGCAGGGCCCTCCAGCCCGGACCGGACTGAGGGTGGAGCAGAGGGTGGGGATGGCTGGGGCACTTGGGGGAGGCTGCGGCTAGGCTCCCAGATCCCAGCGGAGATTCCTGGGGGGACTAAAGGATAAAAGAGACCCCTAAGGGGGCCCTGTACCCCCTCAACACCTTGGCCCAGATCTCAGTTCGAGGGCACTGGGCAGCCCGGCTAAATCCAGCGTTGGCTGGGAGCTGGCAACTGGCCACTCCTCAGTGCAGCAGCCCCACACACAACTGGAGGAGAAATGGGCCAGGGTCCGCGAACATTTACTGGTCCCTCAGGAGGCCCGGCTGGCAATGAGGCCAAGTCTGGCATCTGGAACTTGTCACTCCCCACCCTGCATGCACGTGTTTGTGCATACGTGAGTGCGTGTGCGTGGGAGGGTGTGTGCACGCACAGATATGCGTGTGTCAGTGTGCATGGGCACCTGTGCATGGGCACGTGCCTTCTGCAGTCCTGGATTGCTGCAGCCTCCCTGTCCTGTCACCTCCTCCCCAGCCTGGGGCAGAGCAGCGATCGGGACTCAGCCTCCGAAGGTGATGTGGCTATTTCTGGGCCTGGATTCCTGCCAGTGGTGGCACGAGTGTGTGTGTGTGTGTGTGTGTGTGCACACACGTGTGCATGCATGCGAGAGTGCTGGAAGGGTCCTCTGTTCCCCAGCAGCACTGGCCCCCCTGGCATCTCCCGCCCTGTCCCCGCCTCCCTCTCTCCATAACCTCCCCCTCACCACCCAGGACAGGAGCTGGGAGGCGCAGAGAAGTTGCAGGCAGCAATGGGAGGAATGTGAGTCCTGGGGTCCGAGGAGTTGGATGTGGGTCATCCCTGCTCACCCTCTAGAGAGGCCATGGGCAGTTTCTCACCTCTCCGAGCCTCACTTGCCTGTCTGTGAAATGGGTGGACGGTGCCCACTGGGGAAAGCTCCCAGGAGGATCGCAGCACACGGCAGTGGGCGGAGAACGGCGATGGGTACTCAGGTTGGGGATCGGCCAGGAGGCAGCAGCAGGGTTGTGCACGGGGGCTCAGCCTTGGCCCCCCACCCCAGGCCCTGGGGACCCCAGCATTGTTCCTTACACAACCAGACGGGACAAACCCAAAGCTTCACCCCCAGGTCCAAAGAGGTCATGCCCTGGCCCGGGTGGGGAGCAAGACCATCGGATTATCAGAAAGTCAGAGACCCTCCCCCGCTCTGCGAACCCCTGCTCCCTCCCCTTGGGCTGCCCTTGGACACTGAGGGGGAACTCGTGACATCATTATGTCAGCTGGTCCCATTTTACAGATGAACAAACTGAGGCTCCGAGAGGTTCGGTTGCTTGCACAAGATCCGCAGTGTGTCTGGGATGTGAGCCCACGCACTGAGGCCCCAGGGAGGATGAGGGTGCTCAGTGGACGGAGGACAGCGGGGCGGGACACTGTGAGTAGACAGGAGGGGTGCCCAGTGAGGGGGCGGTGGGCCTGGCAGGGCCCCTCTGGAGGGCCGTGCTGTCCCTGGGCACCGTGGGGACACAATTCCCGCCCCAAGCCGATTCCGTCCTGTTCGATTTCGAGCTGAAGTGCCAGCAAGGCCAAGCGCCTGCAGCTCCCACCCCAGATCTCATGGGCGCTATGATTTCTCTGCCTTCCGGGGAGTGGTGGGCAGGGAGGCTGGCACGGGGGCCGGGTCCAACCCGGGGCTGGCGGGCGGGAGCCAGCAAGGACGAGGCCATTTGTCTGGGGTAGCCGCTTGGCTGGCTGGGATCTTCCACCCAAATTAAATTTTAACCCAGCTCATAAATCTTCCAAGTCCGTCCCCTGCCACCCGCCGGGTCCACCACAAGCCGCAGCGCGGGCTGGAGCAGGACAGCCTTGTCCGATGCTCCGAGTGGCTTCAGGGCAGGGGGCCTGCCTGCGTTGGGGAGAAGGGACAGTTATGCACAGACAGGCCCGGGGGTTCCGCTGGCCGACGGCCACTGGGGCTGACCACGGACCCGGCCTGGCTGTCCCAGGTGGAAGCTCTGTGTCATCAGCTGGGGGCCCGGAAGGCCTGGGCTGGGGTCCCAGTGGGGCCGTGGGTGGGCTCCACAGTCAGAAAGGCCCAGGTTCAAACTGCAGCTCTGCCTCTGCCCAGACCGGCCAGCTCAGGTGGGTTTCCTGACTTTGCGGGGCCTCAGTTTGCTCAGTTGTGCAATGGGGGGAGAATAGCGTCCCCTGCAGGGATGCAGGGAGGAAGAAGCGAGGTGATGTAGGTGACCCCTTGGGGCAACGACAGTGGGCTCCTCTCCTGGCCACCACCAACCGGGCCCCAGAGAGGGGGGTGGGCCCCTTCCTGTCCCCACAGCCCCTGCCCCCAGCAGAGGGTAAGGGGTCTTGTGTCCGCGGCGGGAGAGCAGGCCCAGGGGACATTTCCCTGGTTTGTTATTTATTTGCCCTCTTATGGAGGTCTGAGGTACACAGGTGAGGTGCACAGCGTGGGAACTTGACACACACGTCCTGTGCACTGGGACCATCCCAGCTCAGAGGATCGAACATTCTGTGCGGCCCCAGACTCCCTCCCCCACTTTCTACTCTCAAGTCCCAACCCGCCCCTCTCCCCGCCGCTGCTCCCCCTGGCACCCGGCCCGCTGGCCTCAGGATGAAGTCCAGACCCCTTCCCCACGTGGCCCGCAAGCGGGCTGGCCTGCCCCCGGCCCCAGCGCCCACCCACGTGGACGTCTCAGCCCCTCCATGAAGCCAGCCTTCTTCCTGCCTGCGGTCCCTGCACACACCCACTCAGGCTTCACACCGTGCACGTCCAATCCACGTTTAGGCCAGAGAGAGGGGAAGGAGGGTCCTCAGGCCCACAGTACACCTGTGCGTCGCCTAACGACGGGGACACGTTCTGTGATGTGTGTTGTTGGGCGATTTGTCGTTGCGCGAACATTGCACTCGCACCAACCTAGACAGTGCAGCTACCACACACCCGGGCTCTACGGCACTGGTCTGACGGGACCACCGTCGGATATGCGGTCGGCACTAATGGCCACGTCGTTATGTGGCACGTGGCTGTACAGGTGGCGGCACTGAGGGGGTTTGTGACACCCCAGATCCCCTGGCAGTCGCTGGAGGAGCAGTTGGGACTCGCCCCTCGCCTTCCAGGTGCCCTGTGACCTTCTGCAGCCCGTGCGAGGGAGGGCGTGGGAGGGCGCCTGCCAGCCCCTTGCTGACACGGCAGGAGCTGATGCCACCCTCTCGGCTCCATGGCAAAGGGGTCACCCAGACCCCTTCCCTGGACCCCCCACCCCCGTCTCCTGGCTGATGCCCTCTTGAACATGTTGGGTCCTACGCAGGGTGCCTGGGTTTCCCAGGTCCCCTCCCTGCCTTTCACGACCCCCTGCCCTGGGCCCGCCCCACTCTGCTGGCCTTTACCCACACGGCGGCCACCCCCCGGCGGCTGGCACACTGATCTACACCCCCCCAAATGCATGTCTGTCCTCCGCGACTGTGCACAATTAACATCCCCACCAGTAAACGACGCGGGCCCGTATTTCACCTGCACTCAAATGTGGACGACGGAGGCATTAAAATAAATGATGGCGCAGTTAAGGGAGGCCGGGCTTTGCGGGTCTGGCAGAAGCGCACCTATGCCACCCGAAGCCCATGCGGGCCGCCCTCCCGCTCCCCGGGGCCCCAGCCCCATCTCAGTGCCCAGGGAAGAAGACCCCTTCGACACAGGGGGGACAAGCCTGCTGCTGTCCCCTCCGAGAGCGGGGCCAGATGGGGGATGTTGCTTCTACTGACCAGGGAGGGACTATGGGGCAGGGGAGGACAGGGGTGTTACCCTTTCTGGGGGCTCGCCACCCACACCTCCATCCTCCCCTTGCATGCCCTGCCTCACCCGCCCGGGCTGAGTGTTGGCCACAACCCGAGTCTTTGTTCTGTCCCGGGCTCCTGCTCAGGGCGACAGGGAGGGCCTAGGCCGAGGGAGGGGCCCCTGGCGGGGTGGGGGGGGGGGTCTGACTCCCAGCTAGTGAGCCGTGTTCCCTGGGAGCTAGAACCGGCAGGGTCAGGCTGGGCACAGCCCCCACTGTCACCCCTTGATGGAGCTCTGGGCTGGGAGGCAGACACAGGTCCCAGGCTGCCAGGCACTGATGCTGATGCCCTGGATGGCATCCCACGGAACAGGCACAGCCGATGCCAGGGTCCTGCCAGTCTCACTCCCCGCAGCCTGGAGGTGGATGCTGGAGGCCGGACGCCTGGCCCAGTGTGGCTTTCTCTGCGCTACAGTGGTCACCTGACCACTTTCCCTGGGGTTCAGAAGACAAGGGAGGGCGGATGAGCGCTCAGCTCCTTGTTTCTGGATCGCGGGACAGGCCCACAGGGGAGTCCAGGCCTCCTCCTCTCAGGAGGGCCCTCCCAGGTCACCCAGACAGTGTGGCTGGACAGGAGGTGCCCCCTTAGCACCGCCCCCATCACTGTCTGCCTCTCCCTCGCCTCTGGCTCTTCCCAGAGGCACTAGGACCCTGTGTCTCCTGCCCCCACCCCCAGACCCCAGGGACTCTGTTATTCAGAAAGTGCTCAGCAAAAATAAAGTTGAGCTACCTGGGGACTCCTCCAGGTGAGTCATAAAAGCCGCTGCCTTCCCAGGAAGGACCAGGCCGGCGCCCAGGGGCTGCCACCAGGGGATGGAGGGCCCATGTGTCAAGGGGCTCAGCAGCCAGGCAGGGCCGGGGAGGGGAGCGGGGCCTTGGGGGCAGACGGGCCAGGCCCAACCCCAGCTCTGCCCCTTTGAGGCCACGAGACCTTGAACGTGGCTGCTCTGGTGGCCTCGGATGCCTGAGCCGTGGACGGAGGCACATGTGTGCTCCTTTAGGGCTGCCGCCAGGGAAGGTGGGCCTTAGCGTGTGCGCAGACCCCGCCAGCCTTCCCCTGCTCGCCGGGACGACAGAAGGTGGACTCTGCTCTCACCTGCACATGGCAGCCGGCCTGTGGTCACCTGCAGGGGGGCCATGTGACACCTGAGTCCCCGGACCCTCCTAGGCAGAGCCCAGCTGAGGGGCTCCTCATGAGGACTCTGCATCTCCCCCCAAGCCTGGAGGGCTCAGCACTGCCTCCTGCCTTCATCTTGGCCCCCAGCACCCCCATGCCAGCCTGCTGGCCTCCACATCCAGTCCCCAGCGTCCCTCTCACAGGGCCCAGCACCGTGTCACATGCACTGGGATAGGATGCCAATGAGGGGCTGCACGCTGCTTTCCCGGCAGCCCCCAACAGCACCACCTCTTGTCCCTGTGGCTCCAGGGTGCACAGTCCTTCACAGTTTGTCTCTCCTGGCCTTGAGCAGATCCCTCCTCCCCTCTGGGTTTTAATTCTTCCATCAGCACAGACTCAGAGCCAGGCTGCCCTTCTCACAGCTGTGTGACCCAGGGCAAGTCACTTAACTTCTCTGGGTCTCAGTGGCCTCGTCTATGAAGTGGGGACAATATGCTTCCTCGAAGAGTCGTTAAAAGTCTGAAGCGAGCCAATGCAGACAGACTTGACGGCATATAGAAGGCTCCCCGGAAGCGGCTCTCCTGTTATTACCTGGGGGACAGGGGGGTCGGAGTGTACGGAAAGGGCTCTTCACAAAGTCACAGGCGGGGTCAGGGAAACCAGCAAGGGAAGCAGAGGCTCCCTGGGCTGGTGACAGTGGGGAGCTGTCACCACGCAGGCCGAGGGGGAGGGGAGGCAGTGGTGACCCAACCGAGAGAGAGCAGCCGAAGCCGAGAGGATCGCCCAACGAGAGAGCGCGGCTGGGGAATCCACATCCCGCCCGCCCCGCGCTCCTCCCTCCCTCTGAGCTGCTGCTGGGCTCCCCACCGCCAGCCCAGCTGGAAGCCACTGGTGACCTGCAGCCTCCTGGACCCAGAGCTGGCTGGAGGGTGACCTGAAGCGACAGTGTGCACAGCCTATTATAACCCAGTGGGCCCTGGGACGAGACGCAGGGGATGGTGGTGATGGGGGTGGCATTTCACGGTGGTGAAGAGCACCCGTGGGCTCTGGGTCAGAAAGAGCAGGGGCCCGGCCTTGACTCTGCCATTGACCAGCTGTGAGACCAGGTGGAGTGACCAACTGTCCCAGGATTTGTGCTAAAACTGGGAACGTCCTGGGCAAACCAGGAGCTGTGGGTGACTCTGGGCCTGTGCAAGGTACCTAACGTCTCCGAGCCTCAGTTTCCTCAGCTGTCACACGAGAAGGGGCCCTCGATCTGATGGAGTGGGGCTGGAGCTCAACACTGTTGTGTGGCCGGCGGGCCCTGCCTCCCCGAGGTCTCTCCATCCCGCTCTTGACAACCGCGGGGCCGCTGCGGACTGTAGATGGTTGAGCACTCTGGGAGGATGTTCTTAGCATGAGTGGCCAGGCCCCCACTGCTGGGCCAGAGTGAGACGATGTCCTGAGAGAGCCTGGCCAGGGCCTGGGACACGGCGGGGGCTCGCGAGGGAGGCCGCGGTACAGCTGAACCTGGGGAAGCAGTGGGTCCTGCTGGGGGCAGGGCTGACGGGAGGGGCAGGGCCCCTCAGCCAGGTCTCTGCACCCACTCAGGTGGCCCTGCCACCAGGAGAGAACCAGGAGGAGGATGATGCTGGAGTTGAGACCCAGCTCTGGCCTGCGTGACCTCAGGCCGGGCACTCGATCTCTCTGGGCCTCCGTCTGCCCCTCTGGAAAGTGAGAGGGTTGAATCAGGTGGCGACTTAATTCTTTCCGTGTTTATGACGATACTCTCTGTCCAGGGAACAAAATGAAAGGGAAAGACGATGCTTGCGATTGGGACCCAAGAGTCCTACCATCCTGAGCCCAGAACCTTCTAGAATGGGGCCGGGGGAGGTGAGGACAGACACACATGCACCCGGCGCTGGGGACTCATGCCTGCATGGCCTCCCCAGCCCCGGGTCTCACGCCGCAAATGGCCGAGTCCAGAGGGTGCGAGAGGCTGAGAGAATCAAACCCGACTAGGAGGGCGGACGGGATGGGCGTGCGCCTCCCGGGAAATGGATCCGAGGGTGTGTTTCCCGTCCAGGAGCCTAATAGTCAGCCGTTATTTATCGCCGCCTTTCCCAGTGGGTAGAAAAGCCGCAAATGAGTAAATCCAGGCAGCAGGGCACAATTATTGAGCCCAGTGCTTTATTTCCCATCTCGTCTCCAGCCCCGGCCGCATCGGGTCGATCATAATTTATGACTCAGCCCCCGAGCGGAGGGCGGGGCAGCCCCAAACCAGGTTTGCTCAGAGTCCTCTTCCCCGTAAAGCTCTGCACTCACAGGTGGCTGGGACGGCCAGTGGGGACTGGGGAGGGAGGTCAGCAGTCCAGCGCACGGGGAGGAGGGAGGCGGTGGAGGCCGTGGGCATCACTGGAGGCCACGAGGGGGCGGGTGGCTGGAGTCCTGTGCAGCTCCGGGCCTTGATCTGACCACCAGCCAGGCCCGCATCCTGTGGCAGAGGCATCACAGGACTAAAATGGGGTGCGGGGGGGCCCAGGGGAGGAGACCTGAGACAGGGGTCAGTGCCTGAGCTCTCAGGGAAAACCAAGGGGAGGAGAGGGCAGGGCAGGGGCGAGCCCAGCGAGGGTCTTGGCCGGAGCCTGGTCCACGGGGGACTCCAGACAGAAATCGCAACAGAGTGGCGTCTCACGGAGGCAGGGCCCAGCCACTGACCGCTGGGCCATCAGTGGCCTCCCGGACCCTGCAGGGAGGAGGGGGAGAGGGCGTGAGGGGTGGGGCCGCTGGAGCTGCTGGCAGCCAACCCTTACGGGGCTGGTAAAGGGGTTCAGGGCACCCCGCGGCCTCCGCTACGCAGTCTTCAGCCGGCAGAGCATTGGCCAGCGCCGCCCCTGCACGGAAGGCTGCGATGTGGGTTTCCTAAGTTACGTAGCCGATTTCATCATCGTTCGTGTTCTGTCAGGTTTCCTGCAGTTACAATTCCATCCTTCCCTCTGGGGACATGAGGATGTTAAACTGGGAGGTTGGGGCCGGCGGGGTCAGGGAGGCAGTGGCACCAAGCTAAGCTCACATCCCAGGGCCGGGCTGGGGGAGAGGGGCTGCGGGAGGCAGAGGGGTCCCCCAGGCATCCGGCTGCAGGGCAGGGAGGCTGAGGGGAGGGGCTATACTGAGTGCACCTGTCTCGTGGTTACAGCAATAGCAGCTGACGTCCGGACTTGTGCAGGGCGCCAGGCTGGTCCTCAGGGACCTCCTGTGATCCTCACCACAGGCCTCCGAGGGCGCTTCCCTCACTACCCCATCGCGTAGATACGCAGCGAGGCTCAGAGACAGAACGCACTGGGTCTAAGTAACACAGCAGTTGAAGCTGCACAAGGGGGCTCGACTCCAACCTCTGACTCCGGGCTGTTAACAGCCGATTCTTCCTGTAACAGCCCTCCTAACCCTGCGGCCACGGCCCAGCGCCCCAAGGAGGCAGCTGAGGCCCCAAGAGGTCAAGGGCTCATCCAAGGTCACGCAGCGCTGAAGCCCTTTCTGGCCCCCTTCCCTGTGCCCATGGCCCTCCCAGGCCGAGCCCACTCTGGGCGCCGCCAAGCTGCTCCCACCTCTCCAGCCCTCCCTCTGCGGCCACTGGGACCCCAGCCCCATTAGGGGAGGCCCAGCCTGCATTTTTGGACAGGAGCTGGGCCGAAACCTAATTTGCGCACAATGGAGAAGGGAGAGGGAGGGTGGCTGCCCACGCTTCATTAAGGGGGCTCCGTCCTGAGGACCTCGAAAGACCACCCTCCCGAGCCAGGGCCTGTAGCAGGCCCCAGGTGTTCAGAAGGCCAGGCTGGGTCCTTCCATGCCCCCCGACCCCCGGAAAGCAGGGCCACCCCCTCCTTGGCCTGCGTTAGGGCAGCGTGGTGGCCCTGGGGTGGCAGATGTTGCTGCACGGGGCCGACCCCGTCACTGGCCATCGTCAGGGGCACGTGACCATCCCGGGTGGCTGGTGGCACGGCACGTTCTCAAGGCCGCCCAGTGAAGCTCTGCAAAGAGCCTCAAGCAGGGCGCCAACTCCCACCCGCCAATGCCTCCCCTTTTTCTTGTCTTTTCTTTCTCCCTGGCTCTTAAAAAAAAATTAAACACGGATGGTTTCATCTCGGGAGAATTAGTATTCCAGGCAGCGCCGGGGGATGTGATGGGAATGTCAAGGCGGAGCCACGGAGCTGGAAGGGAAGGGAAAGGGTGTGGGCGGAGGGCTCCGACCCACAGTGGGGCATGGGGGGCAGGCTGCTTCCAGCCCCTCCTCAACGCCATCACCCTGGGGAAGCCGGGGCCGGTGTGGCCGGAGCGGCTGGCAGCAGGCCCAGGACTGGAGGAGGAGGAAGTGGGGGCGGCTCAGGGCAGAGGCTGCATCTGGCCAGGGCGTGTGGCCCCAACCCGGCTCATCTACCCCATCCATTTCCTGTCTCATTTGCTGAATGTGTGGGCCTACTGTGTGCCAGGCACTGAGCTTGGGGCTGCGAGGCAAAGGGCAGGGACATACCTGTCCTTACCACTGCACGTTGCTGGCACCTGGCCACTGCCCTGCACACAGCAGGCACTTAACCAAAGACTGTTAAATGGATACCTGGACATGTATGGCGTCTCCGCATCCCCCAAAGTGTGCTCTGAAGGATGCTGGAATCCTGGGAGGTTAACAGGCACTCGACAAACAGTTGAATTGGTATCTTTGCTGCAGGACTTCTCAGAGCCTTTACCATGCTAATACGGCCAGCTGTGAACCCAGGGAGGGAGCTCCGGCCTGCAGCCTCCTGCCTGTTTAGCACAGCCCTCCCGACCCCGGCCACACAGGGAATGCTGCTGGGCGCGGAGCACCGGCACAGGGCCGGACAGGAACGGGTTTGTGTTCAGGTTCGTGGTGGACCCACTGTGTGACCATGGGCAGGCTCCTGTGTATCTCTGTGTTATCAAGTTGAAACTGAAATGGTAATAACCCCACAGGGGTTCGGCGAGATGATCAGGCTTAACACGGAGTGGCTCTGTTGTTGTTTTGTGATATTATTATTGTTATCCATATCGAGCACTTAGCCCTGTGGGCCTGGGCTGCCATCAGAACTCAATCAAATTAGCCACGGCTGCTGTCACTGCTGCTGTCACGGTCCTCGCCCTTGGGAGCTCACAGGGGCAGGGAGGGGGCGCCGAGGAGGAGGACAGAGGCTAAGTGGGGGTTAACACAGGAAGTGACAGCATGACCACAAGGGCAGGCCCCAGGGGAGGGAACCTGGGTCATCTGGGCCCCCGCCTGATGACTTCATCCTTGTCCAACCTCTCTGTCAAGTGGCCGTCCAGCCTGGGCAGCCGGGCCAACTTTGTGCATCGCCACCCGTTACATATTTCTTCCTGAACTGAATCCCTCCCAGCACATCCCGCCTGGTCCTTCTAGAACAGGTTGGTCTTCCTTCTCCGGGCCAGCAGGCCAGAAAAGCGAGGGCAGGGGACCACTGTCTTCCCCAAGCAGCCCCACCCCGTCAGTCAGGCTCCGGCCACTTCTGGCCCCCCGGCCCCTGCCCTGCCGTGTGGCTAGTGTGTCTCGCGGAGCCCAGACTGAGCAGGGCTCCTGTTTGGTCTGACGGTGGCGGCAGATGCAGGGAGGGAGCAGGGCAGAGATGACCTCCTTCAGTGTGCAGTCCGTCCCTCCTATGATGCAGCCCATTCAGCACCCAGGAGCTGGGCCTTCCATGTCTGATGCTGTCGGCCGCCTTGTCTGCAGACACAGAGAAGGCCAGGCTCATAGACAGCAGGGTGCCAGGGGACCCCACGAGGCCATTCTAAAGCAGACGGGGATCAGGGAAGGCTTCCTGGAGGAGGGGACAGTGGTCAGCCAGGTCTAAATGGCCGGCTCCCGGAGTAAGGACCCTTTGAGTCATCCAGTCGGCCCCTCTCTGACCGCAGGGAGACAGGCAGCGCCGTGTGGTCACTGACGTCACAGGGCAGACTCCAGAAGCTGAACCCGCAGGTGCAGCAGGAAAGATCATTTATCTCCAGGACGAGTGGCTCTCGGAGGCCATCGCAGAGGCCAGAGGCCTGGCAGTGCTGACCTTCCAGCACCAAGATTCAGAATGTCCCCACCCCTACCACGGCCTTGGCTGAGCCTGGGGCCCACAGCTTCCCCGAGGTCACACCCAGGCTGGGGGCCGGGAACCCCTTTAGCCCAATGCCGGCTGTCTGGGCCTGCATCCCGGGAGGGCAGTACCCGTATTCTGGTGGCTGCAGGTGAGGGAAGCCCCAGGGCCTGTGAGCTCCAGGAGCCAAGGGACCAGAGGCCTCGCCAAGAGCCTCATTATTAACAAAAATGCGCGGGAATCCTTTCTCCTCCTCCTTCTGTCCTCAAGGCACGCTCCCAAATGGAAAGGAAAACACACAATGAGCGCCACGAGGAAAGCCAGGCTTCTGGAGGCTGGGGAGGGGGCGTCCGTCCACCCCCTCCCCAGCCTCCAGCGAGGGGTGGGCTGCCTTTCTTTATTTAAAATCGTCTCTCTCCTTTTCCCCTTCCTCCCAATTCAGCGGGTCTCTCAGGCTGCGCTTTTGAAGTGTTACAACCCTTTTCTCCTCTTTCAATTAACAACAAGAAAAGGAAGCTAATAGCTTCCTGAGCCACTCGCTGTAAATATTCACCAAGGCCGGCCGCGCGGCCGAGCGGGCGCACAGCGTTGCTCCAGAGCGCAAGGGCCGGAGAGCGTGTTTACGGGAAGGAGGGAGAGGGTGGGAGATTTGCAACACGGAGGCGAAAATCCCTTGGCACGGGCTTCTGCTGGTGCAGGGAAACCAGAGAGCCGGGGGCGCCAGGCGAGAGGGCGGCTGTCCCTGGGGGCCGGAGGGCGGCACAGCTGGCGGGAGGGAAGAAGAGGCAGCTTGCATGGCTGCACTGGGTAACTTGGAGGTCGCAGTGCGTGGCCTGGAGTCCCCAGCTCGAGGCTGTGAGTGTGGTCAGTGGCGGAGGTGTAAGGAGTGGTGTTTTGGATATGGCAGCCAGAGGCGGGGTGCTGATGGTCCCCAGGGCACACATAGGACCCCTGACGCCTGCCTGTGCCCCTTCGGCGTGGGGCTCTTGCAAGACTCTGAGGCTGGGAGAGGGCTGAGGGCAGAGGGCGGTGGAGGAAGGGAGCTGACACCCAGTGAGCAGAGCCTGGCTTCCCAAAGCCCCTAGGCCTTCTCCCTGGGGGGCTTGCAGCCGTGACCCCTCAGGGTCCCCGAGCCTCCCAGACACACTTGCAAAGATCCACTCACGAGCTATAGGGTATACACCATGTCGGGCCCATTACGTCACCAGGGCAGCCAGGGGCCCCTTGGGAGAGCAAGTGAGGCCAGCAGCCAGGAGGGATCAGGTCTTCGGCCTGCTGGTCCCACCACCCGCCTCGGCTCGGGGTCGGGAAGGCATAGCCACTGTTCTGCCTGCAAACGCAGGCCAGTTTCCTGAGAAAGGTCTGGCCTTTGCTGTTAGCACGGGACTTGTCACCCCTGGGTTCCCCCTGGACCCTCGTGTGCAGGAGCCGAATGGCAACAAGCCCTGCTGGGGAGGGCCTGGCCAGCAGCCACCACCTTCCTGGGAGCCGCCAGGCAGGGGCAGAGAGCCGCAAGCAGACTCAGCCTGGTGCTCCTGTCCCCTGTCGAGGGTGGGCAGGCTCTGGCCCTGGTGCCCCTTCCTGTGGCAGAGGGGCAGGCCCGTGGAGGGTCCTGTGCCTCCACCCCTCCTCATCCCTCAGCAGCAGGGCCACTGGCGGCTGCCTTGAGGGCCTTCCCTGCAGAGGCTGAGAGCAGCGGATAGGACCCAGCCGGGTGCCAGCTGCCCTTGCTGGCCCTGTCCCCTCGCCCGTCTTACTACTCACTGGGCACGGGACTCTCGCCACCCCTGCCTTGCGTGGAGGTGATTTCAAAGGCACAAGAGATGAGGTGGGCCCCGTGGCCAAGTGGCCAAGTTTGTGCGTTTTGCTTCGGCGTCCCAGGGTTTGCCAGTTTGGATCCTGGGCACAGACCTACCCACGGCCCATTAGGCCATGCTGTGGCAGCATCCCACATAGAAGAACTGGAATGACGTACACCTAGGATATACAACTATGTACTGGGGCTTTGGGGAGGGGGGAAAAAAAAAGAGGAAGATTGGCAACAGATGTTAGCTCAGAGCCAATCTTCCTCACCAAAAAAAAAAAAGAAAGAAAGAAAGAAAAGGCACAGGGGTGCTCCAGGTGCAGGACGCCTCTTTGGCTCCTGCCCGCTGTTCTGTCTCGCTGCTGCCCAGGGATGACAGTGCCCACTCTGGGGCCTCTCTAGGTCGTCCGCTGCTCAGCCGCATTGTAGGAGCTGCAACCCCAACCGGTAGAGCCAGGTCTCCAAACCCCCAGATGGTGCAGGGGAGGGGCTCCTGGGCCCAGCGGGGCAGGCTGGCAGCAGGTGCCAACAGTCCAGGCCGACTTGGCCCCTGGCTGCCCTGCCGGTCCAGCCCCCGGAGATGGGAGTGAATTCCCAGGCCACCTCTGGCCACGGCTGCCCTTGCCCCCAGGTCCCGGCTCCAGCCCACACATGGAGGGAGGGCCATCCCAGGGGTGGCAGTCCCACATTGTTTTCTGGAGACGCTCTGACCTGGCAGAGCACCCCGGGAGCTACTGGCTTCCCTGCTCTGGACCCCCTGGCCCCCCGTGGCCCGTCTGAGCATTGGAGCTCGCAGGAGTCCCGGCCTACTGCCGGGCAGCACGGGCTCCTGCAGCCGTCCATGAACTGGCTCCCACACATGCTCTCGCGCCATCCCCCGAAGTCTGGGTTTTGTCAGGAAACGGTTTAATTAGCAGAACGCAGGCCTGGAGGGTTCGCAACGTGGATGCCGGCTCTCAGCTCCGCCTCTTCTCACCGGCAATGCGGTGCCAACCCCAGGGGCAGAGCCGGGAGAAGGTGGCAGGGAGGGCCCTCAGCGCAGAGGGAGGAGCTGGAGCCGCCACCCCCCCAAGGCCTACCCGCTGCCCCTGCTCCTGCTCAGGCCAGCTCAGAGCCCACAGCAGGCCAGCCTCGTGCTGCTGCTCTGTAGCACCTCCAGCAGCAGGAGAAGGGGGAGGGGACCCCCAGAGCCCCCAGGCCTGTCTCAGGGAGGCTTCCAAGTCAGCCCCTTCCCCTCGACGCCACTGCTCCCCACCCCCAGCTCTGGGGGCACCGTCCCAGCCTCTCACTGGTCCCTCCCACGAACCCGACCCCCTCCAGGTGTCCACATGCCAGCCAGAGCGACCTCCCTAATTGCAGGTCTGGTCATGCCCCTCGCTGCCTGGGTACCCTCACCGGCTCCCACTGCCCTCGGTATGAAGACCAGGCCCCTCAGCCGAGCATTCTAAACTTCCTCCAAGGCCGGAATCCCATCTCTCACTTCAGCTCAGATCACTGCCCTCACTAACTCAGAGCTTTGGGACCCCAGCCTTCTCATTGCCCTAAGCCCTTCTACCTCTGAGCCTTTGCGCATGCTGTTCCCTCAGCCTGAAAAGCCCTTCCTGCCCCACCCCCTACCGTACTGAACTTGGTTACAGGAGCCGTCCACTCCCAAAAGGAAAAGCTCACCTTGCCCTGTGGCCATGACCTCCAGCTGTAGCCCCCTGGACAGAGGGAATGTGGCTGTGACAGCCCCCAGGGCCCCACTGGCACGAGAGAGGAGTGACCCCAGTGCAGGAGGCGAGAAGGAACAGGCCCTGCGCTTGGCCGTCCTGGTGGAGGAAGTCAGCGGCCACAGAACAAACTGCTGGTTTGAGTCACAAAGAGCCTTTCATCTACAGAGGTCGGATCCAGAGGCTGACCTCAGCCTAGAAGTCTAAAATGAAAGGAAACGCCGGGTCTCCTCGCTTGCGCCGGCTCCGACCTGCTTACCATGATCTAAACTCTGCCCTCTTTGCCACGGGGCAGCTCTGCCCAGGGAGGGGGCGGGCATGGCGTTCATTTAAAATGCCACTCACCGAAGTCACCAGCCACAGAGCCCACCTGGGTTTCCAGCAGCACAGACAGGCATCTGATTAATGACACACACATAAAAACCCATCCCTAAGAGCCAGAGGTTGAGACGAAGCAGGAGGCTAATTGCTAATATAGGAATTAATATCAGCAAGTTCCCATCTTCAAGGCAGCTGGGAACCGTAAAGACGAAGAGCGTGTCCACTGTGGTGAAAACGCTGAGATGGGGCGGTGGCTCCAGGAGATGGACAGGTGGTCAGGGGGACACCCGGCCACACCTGCCCCACTCTAGCTCACCGCTGAGCTCACAGGTGACCATCATGACACGGGAGCCTGGAGGACCCCAGAACCACAGCATAGCATCACCCTCCCCAGCAAGCCCCCTGTGATCCATCAGGCCCCCACCCTGCCAGTCTGGGGATGGCGAGGGTTTTGCTCCCATAATGCCCTGTTTCTCACACTGTGGTCCTCTGTAAACCAGTGGCCTCTCTGCTGGACCACAAGATCCTGGAGGATCTTTGGATCCCAGTGTCTTGCACGGTGCCTGGAGCGTGACTGGACTCAGTGCATGTTTGCCAGATGGATGGATGGAATGGAGATGGATGGAGAGATGGATGGAGGAAGGAAGGGAGGCAGGATGCATGGATGTATGTAGAGAGAGATGGCTGGATGATGGATGGAGAGATGGACAGAAGGAAAGATAGACAGGTAGATGGATAGGTGGAGAGATGGAGGGAGGGAGGGATGGATGGATGGATAGAAAGATCAATGGATAGATGAATGATGGATGGATGGAGAGATGCACAGAAAGATGGACAGGTAGAGAGAGAGGTAGGGATGGATGGAAGGATGGATGGAGAGATGAATGCATAGATGGATGGATGATGGATGGACAGACGGAGGAACGGATGGATGGAGAGACAGATGGATGATGGATGGACAGACGGAGGAATGGATGGATGGAGAGACAGATGGATGATGGATGGACAGACAGAGGAATGGATGGATGGAGAGACAGATGGATGATGGGTGGATGGAGAGATGGATGGCTAGATGGATGACTGCATGAGAAGGCCTCAGGAGAAACTTCAGGTCCCTCAGTGCAACGGGCACCGGGCCACCTTGTGTTTGGTTGAAGGTGTGTTTTGTTGCACTGAGACTTGGTGTCATACGGGGAGAAGGGAAGTGGCCTGGAGTTCGAGGCCCTGGCTGTCGTGTAGGTCATATAACCTTGGACAAGCGCCCCCCTCCCCCACGCAGTATCGGTGCATCTGCACATGGGGACGGTCCTCTCTGCCCTGCCAGCCGTGCTGGGTTGTCCCAAGGCTCAGGAGAGATGGCAAAGCAGGAATGACCTGGATAAGGAGAAGGTGCTTCGCCCCTTTGTAAAGGGCAGGTGTGTGTGGGCAGATCCGGCCAAAAGGCAAGGAGTGGCGTAGTGATGTGGGACTGTGCACTTGGCTTTCTTTCCCCCTTTCAGATTTCTTTCATTACAGTTATGATGTTGTTATTTATAACAAAAAGTAAAATCATGTAAGCATCTCAAGTACTTACAAATGGAAGCTTTTATTACGTTGACCAAAAAAAATGGTTCTTTGGCACCGGAATGCAGAGACCAGACCTGGAGCCTGTAGGAAGAGGGGAGGGCCGAGGCGAGGTGGGGCTGAGCAGAGGCTGTCGGGTGGGGAGAGTGCCTGAGAGCCAGTTACAGAGGCCAGGGGCCAAAGATGGGCCCCTGTTACTGAACCCCTAGGACCCGAGGTTCATTTTGTCCTCGGTCGACTTGGTTGACAGTGTAGAAAGTCCACACGCAGCCGCTAACTTTGCACCGTGTGGTCCAGCTGTGCGCCTGCTGGGGCCTCCACGGCTCTCAGGGCCGGTGTTGGCCAGGAGGACGCAGTTACACGTTTACTCCAGGCCCAGCGAATGCAGGTGGCTAACAATCGTTATTTTGCACCCACACGTGGAAAGAGCTCACACCTCCCAACACTGCCAGCCAGGCGGACCTGGGAATACAAACGCACCCCCAGGTGCCCGAGAGGCACACCCGCCCAAGGCAGAAAACTCCAGCCTGGTCTCCTCAGTGGGGTCTGGGGCATGGGGTGCCCTGGGGTTCCCAGGACGCTATGCAGGACCACAGGGAAGGCAGTAGGGCGGGGGGGAGGGCAGCAGGGAAGGCGGACCCAGGATGTACAGAGCTGGATGGGCCAAGAGCCTCGCTCGGACCCTTGGTTTTCTAAATGAGGAAGCAGTGTGGGGAATTCACTGTGTGCATTTATTAGGCACCTACTGTGTACAAAGCACTGAGCCAGGTGGTAGGGGATCAGCCTCAGACAAGCAGATGCATCCCTTCCTTGAACCAGAGAGACAGTTCCTTTCAAGATATTATTGTCATTGCCGTCATGGTTTGTGCGACCACACACACAGGGAGGGGGCAACCTGATGCAGGAGGCGAGGGGTGATGTTGCATGGATGCTTGTAGGAGGAGGAACAGCATGGGGAAGGGAAGAGTGTGGGGAGGGAAGTGGTGGGAGACGAGGCCGGTGGACGGGGCAGGGCCAAGCCTTACGGGGCCTTGGAGGCTGTTGTAGGAGCAATGCCTTTATCCTGAGGGCTGTGGGAAGGGTCTGATGCCAGCGGGATCCTGGATTCATAATTTCAAAGCAGAACTCAGCCAGCTTCTCTCTGTTGTGGGGCATCAGCCGGCCATAGCTGGCTGGAGCCTCTGGGCTCCGAGGACACTGCCGCCATGGTCCCTAAACACGGGGGCCCAGCCACCCCCACCCCCGCCCCGCGTGGTATAAAACAATTCCCTCGCCCCGGCCAGGGAGGCAGATGACCTTCGCTGGACTCTTTCCATCTCTCGCTTTCATAGAGAAATTACAATTTATAATTGGATGAAATCACACGGGTGTAATAGCAATGAGAGCCCGCGCTGGAGCCCGGCGTTCACCCCTCCAGCAGGACTCTGTCCTCATCTTCCCTCCTGCCCACCCCCCACCCTGTCCCTTCCCGGGGCCGGCACCCCACCTGCCTGCTCACGCCCTGAGCGTTTTTCACCAGGGCCCTGGCCATTCAGGATCGATGTCCCAACGGCCTTGCTGGTGCTTAAATCTCCTAGCTCCTGGGGAAGCTGGTCCCAAGATGGCCCCCCCTTATCCTGTCAACCCCATCAGCCTCAGCCTGCACTCCACCCGGCCAGCAGCCGCCCCTCTCCCCACATGCTCTCCCTGCCGGGCCGGGCGCCCAGTGAGCAGGTGACTCCCCAGTCTGGGTTCTGCGCTTATTAAAACGCACGCCCTAAATATCCTTGGTTTGATTCGTAATAGCCCCAGACAACAAGGCTTTCTCGAATCAGCCACCTTCAGCCCTCCAAAGAAAAGTGCCCAGATGCAGCTGCGTCCATCTGGATCCGATTTCAAACCGGAGCTAACCCTCTCAGATGTGTAATAAAGCTCTTTTCCAGCGAGGGCTCCGCAGGGGGAGCGCGGACACCAGCCGGCGGGCCTTCCACCAGCACGCTAATGAGAGGGCTCCAGGTTCTGCAGGCACCGCCGGCCCTGCGCCCAGGGCCCTGTAAAGGGGAGGGTGGCCACAGGGGCCAGTCGGGGTGTGGAGCCCTGACCTCCTCCTAGGAAGCGGGGTAGTCACAGGAGAGAGGCCGGGGCCACCACTTCCCCGGTCCCCTGATGGCCCTGCTTCCCACGGCAGGGAAAGGCTGTGCTCGTTCTGGAAGCCGAGCCGAGCCCGCGGTGGCCCAGTTGGCTCCTTTGAATGACATTTAGCCAGAGGAGCAGGTGCTGGGGGAGTGGAGCCAGCTCTGGGCCGGCGGGCGGCCCCTGCACGGCCAGGAGCTCTCAGAACTGCATTTTTCTCTGCCCACCCTTCCACCCCCAGGAAAAGGGAAACCGGGAGCTGCCTGGCCAGCGGTTGCTTATCTGGACTTGCAAAGCGAAGGGAGATGGCTGAGAATAAGCCCAGCCCCCTCCCAACCCAGGGGATGGTGGCGTTGGAGCAAACAGGTTCCTGAGGGCTGGGAGGAGACGGGGCTGCCGCCAGGCTGCCTGTCCCTCCCTGGGCGGCTCCTCGTTTTCCAGGGCTTAATCACTTGTATTGTCTTTTGGCAGGTAAGGAGGCAGGGAGTGGGTGAGACGAAGGACAGACAGCATCAGGGGATGAAGCAGGAATAACCCATCCCTCGCCTCCCCAGCAAGAAAACCTCTCTCCAAACAGGAGCAGCCAAGTGCGACGGAGCCCCCCACCCCCACCCCCCGTGCCCCCAGCATCTTCCCATCGAGGGGCATGTGGGGCCTGACAGCTCGGCGGCACCTGTCAGCTGCCCCAGCCCCGCGGAGAACATCCGAGCCCCTCGGCGGGGCAATGGGCCCCCGCCGGCCCCCCGGAGACGCAGCCTGAGTGGCAGGAATACCAATTCCTTGCAGAGTGGCTCCCTCTCAGCTTGTCACGCAAGAACGCTCGCTGCAAGGCAGTGCATTCTGCCAAGTGACTTAAAGGGATTAAAAAAACTTGGTAAAGAAAAGGGGGTAAAAGCCACGCAGAAGCCTTTCAGAGGAGGTGGCGGCCAACAGACAAAAGGGCGAAAGTTGAAAGGGGCCACCCTCCCTGGATGGGCGCCCAACCGTAGGGCATGCCCGGGAAGCAGGGGCCCAGAACACCCTCAGGCCGCACTCGGGAGTCCCGGGGCACCCCTGCAGGCCCCCCACGCACGCCCCTTGCTCCAAGGGACGAGGCCCACAGCGCCAGTGGCCGAGGATGCGGAGGATGCTACCCTGGCCCCGCAGCCACGTCTAAACGCAGGAGCCTGGCAGTCTGAACGCAGGAGCCCGGCAGAGTGAAGCACTGAGTCTCCGTGTCCTGGGACGCCCCCAGGGCCACCCAAAGCCCCACATCTGTGGTCTGTGCCGCCGGGGCCAGAATGTGTGTGCGGCCCAGGCCCACCTCGACCAGAGGCTGACATCCAGAGCGGCGACCCAGCCAGACCCAGCAGGCTCCAGGGCTGCAGCTCAGAAGGTAAGGGGGATGCGGTTGGGCTCAGGGTGGCCCAGGAAGGCCAGGGGCTCCTTGTGCCCAGAGAGGGCGGAGCGTGGGAGATGCCTGGGGCCTGCCCTCTTCCCAGGCTGGTGGCACCGGGGCATCACAGAGCCCCCCAGCTCTGCAGCTCCACCCCACCCAGCCCACACATGCAGTTCAGAGGCAACTAGTGGCTTCTGCTTGCCAGGGGAGGGGTCATTTGCTACCTGGTGGCCCCCCGTGCTGCTGGGCTCTACCCAGGCTGGGTGGTCCCAGGGTGTAAGGCAGTGGCCGTTCCTGGAGTAAGCTGCCCCCACCACGCCCCCTGCCCTGGTTGGGAGGTCTTGCTTCGAGCCACTCTGAGTTCTGCCCAAAGCGGGCAGCAGTGAGGCCTTGGGGAGGCAGGACCTTTAGTGACCTTGGTCACTGGCCATGGCACCTGCTGCCCTCCAACAGGAGGGAGTCCACAACTCCCCTCCATCTGGCCTGTCTGTCCCTACCCTGGCCAGGAGGACCCAGGGTGGAGTTGATCCAAGGCCCCCACCCAAGGCCCTGCTCCTGCTGGCCCTTGGGCATCATCTGTTCTGGCTTCCAGTTCAGCCCCTTTGTTGGTGAAAGTGGCCTGAGGAGCCCAGAGACGAGGCAGTGAGTGCCCCAAGGTCACACAGCAGGCCGTGAACGTTCCCTCCTCCTTCCTCCCTCCCGGTTGGTCGTGGGAACCGCCAGCGCTGGGTCTAGTGGGGGGCAGGGTCCCGCATGGGGGGCGGGGCCTCCTCCTCCCCGGCTCCCAGGAGGCCAGGAGGGCGGGCTTGCTCCTCCCCAAACACCAATCCCGGGCCGCCTCTAGCGGGCGGCGCCCTGGGCAGGGCAGGGAAGCCCCAATTCATTACCAAGATGGAAAATGACACTTCCGCGCGCGCTTCCCCAGGAGAGGGGCTGATTTATGACTGCGCCAGGGCCCGGGACATTTGTCACCGCGGCGCGGCGCGCACGCCGTCTGCGGGGGCATTAATAGCCGTGTTATTAGCCACCGGCGTGAAAGATGCCCTGCGGATCGGCTATTTGCTGTTATTTATTATAAAGGCGCGCCAGCCCGGCAGCGGGGCCGCGAGGCGTCGGGAGCGCGGAGCCCGAGCTCTGCCCCTGCCCAGCGGGCGTCCCCTCCCCGTCCCCACCGACGCCACGGGTGCTCACGCCCCTCCCAGCCCCGGGGGGGTGGGTAATTCCTGGGGCTGAGGCCGAGCTGGAGGGGCTCAGCCGGCTGCTGCTCGCCAGACCTGAGCCCCAAAGATTTACGCAGATCTGCTCGGCGCCCCCTCTCTGCCTCTGATCAGCTTCCTTCCATCCCAAGGGAGGAAAGCAAAGACGGACAAACCGCGCTGTGGGGGCAGATGGAGGGGCAGTGTGACCTTGGGCACGTCCCTCCCCCTGAGCGTGCTCCCCTTTGTGCACTGGGGTCTCGGGCTGCACAGGGCTGTGGCCCCCTGGGAAGGAGCAGCGTGTGAAGGCTCAGCGTGCAGCAGGTACGCGGCCTCGCCAGCTCCGGCCGTGAGGGGCCTGCCCTCAGAGTCAGTCAGTGCCCAGGCTGGAGGAGGATGGAGGGTCCTCTGTCCTGGACCCATCCCTTACCCTCTCTGGACCTCAACTTTCCCTCCTCTGTAAAAAGCGGATGATCCCCGAGGTCCTTTACCGCCCAGATTCCAGGGTCCTGAGGGTGGGTTCCACCCCAGGCATATCTGTGGGGGTGGGAGGGAGGGGGCCTCTCAAAGAAAGTGGGGCCAGCCTCTGTCTCCAGGCGTCAGACCTACGGCTGGGCAGTGCCAGGCTGGCCACCCCCACATCAGAGGAGACGAGCGGGGACAGCCAGGGGTCTCGCCCGGGGTTGCTCCCTCTGGGGCTGGGGATCGATCACCCCACTGGGCAGCTGAGGGAGCAGGTAAGATACCTGGCAGGGGAGGAGCACTGGACAACGAGTCTGAGGCCTGGGTCTGTGTCCAGCCCCTCTTCCACTTGCTGCACAATTCAGATCAGTCTCTGTGCCTCTTTGGGCTGGCGTGGCGAGGACACCCGGGTCATCATTACCTCCTAGGGTGCGGCTGAAGGAGGCTAGCCTCCCTCTTTTCTCCCACTGCCCGGTCCTGGGTTTCAGGTTCTGGGGCCTCCCTTTTGGCGTCTCCATTCATTCATTCATTCATTCGTTTATGAGCACCACCTGTGCCAGGCTCTGTGCAGGCCAGTGAGCAGGACAGAACGCATCCTGACTCGTAAGAGTTTACATTCTAGTGGGGGGGGGGGGGTTGGGCAACCAACTCGTGATAAATAAATAGGGGGTCTCGCTGGGAGCAGGGCCTACCTGTGGAGGATGCTACACAGCTCCTGGGCACCGCCCCCCCACCACCCCGCCAGCCCCAAGCCTCTGCTTTATTCTCAGTAAGCAGTACCACCCCGAATCTGTCCCAGTCGCCCAGCTCCCCTCTCGGCCCCTGGCTGCCAGGATCTCGCTGGCTGGGAGAAGCCCCCGCCCTCTTCTCTGGGGCTGTCACCAGCCCTGTCACCTAGGGGTGCTGCCCTCTCTCTTCCTTGCTCCCAGCCGCCCCCAGAATAAAGGCCCTCGGGCCGCTCTCCTGCCTTCTGAGATTCCCCTGGCCTCTCCTTTTTCCTTCCCAAAAGGAACTAAGCCTCAGTCTAGGCAGTTTTACTAAAAAATGCACACAGACAGACAGAAATATCAGGGCAGGAACGTCTTATTAAATAATGCCAGAGAGAGAAAGAAACAAAATTACATGTGTCTCCTTTCATCCCCCCACCCTCTCCTGGCCCTGAATAGTTTAATATCGAACACTGTTATCAATATAATTAACCTCCTCAGACGCGATTTTAAAGTCTTGTTTTTTAAAGTGATTTGCATTTCTGAAGTTCAGGACATCCCGCTGCCAGCCCCGCCCAGCCGGCCCACGAGGGGAGGTGAACTCGAGGCACTGTTGTAGTGTATTTGCATACCTGTGTGCAATTACCGCCGGTGATAACAGCCGATGCATAATGCATGCAACATGAAATTAGAAAAATAATTAACTTTAGGTTTTAAAAGCATCCCCACCCCACCCCCCACACATTACAAGTTCTTGATGGCACCAGGAGAGGAGAGGAGAGGCGAAGGTGTGCAGGGCAGGGTTGGAAGGGCCTTGAGGGTCACGGCATCTGGTCCCCTGCCCGTGGAGGTGTCTCCGGTGGGCCCCGACAGGCCAGGGCAAGAGCAGCCCCGGCGGTGGCCTGAACAAGGGCTCGGAGAAGTCCCAAGTCCCTCTCCGGGCCCCCAGTTCACATCTCTCCCCAGGCCTGTCCCTGCCTCTCAACCCTCCTCCCTCCCTCTCTCGGCTTGTAGCTGAGCCCCAGAGGTAGTGCTGGCTGCAGGGGTGGGGGCAGATGTGGGGCCCCTCCTTAATTTAAACACAGGTTTGTGGGGGACCCAGCACAGGTGTGGAGCTCCCTGCCTGATGGGAGAGACCCCTGCTCCCTGTGGGCCCAGGGTCCCCCTGAGGCTGAGAAATTGCTTCAGCCCCTAGGCTGCCCTGCGCACCTCGCCCCTGCCCAGGGACCCTGCTCTGCCAGGAAGGGCCTGTGGGCCTGGCATGGTTTAGGGAGAACACAGTGAATTCCTCTCGCTGGAGGGAGGGGCTGGGAGGATGGGCTTCCTTCTGTCTGAGCGAGGCCCAGCTCACCTGTCTCTGGCCTCCCTCTTTCTCAAGCTCAGCCAAGACAGGTGGCTAGCCATCCTGAGTGGGTCACAGGAGGACCCTGGGGTCCCTCCTGGGACAGGGTGGGGCAGCTCCTCTTTCCTAAGCCACTGGGGTCCATGCTGGGCTCTCTGCACAACCCCTCCCTTGTCATCCTCCCAGGAGAATCGGGTTCACGGCAACATGTTACATATGGGGAAACTGAGGCCCAGAGAGGTGTCATGGCGGGTCACACAGCTGGGGGCCGGTGAGGCCAGATTTGAACCTAGCCCTGTTGTCCTTTCTCCCTCTCTAGTCCACATGCCTCCTTCATGGCATCCGGAATTCTCTGATCCCTAAAGTGGGGCTGAGACGGTGCCTGGCACTTTTGGGGACCCGGCCTCAGGATGTCCCCACATGACTGCCTTCGCTGATGAACGAGGCCTGTCCAGTCCTCCCTCTCCTGCCTGGGACCCCCAGCTCCTTCCAGAAATGTGCCCCCTCCCCTGCTCAGCCCCTGGTGTGCTCACGTCTAACTGTCCCCCCCCCACCCAAGGAGCCTGGTGCCATCCCCACCCAGCGTGCCAGGGTCTTGGGTCCTCCAGCTGCCCCCTGCAAGCTGCCGTCACTCCAACTCCCCTGAGAGGACCCCCCCGAGGGCCCTGGGCCTCTGGCAGCCCAGCGTGATGGGAGTTGGGAAGATACCGGGCAGGGCACTGGGAGGCCAGGGGTCTCCACCAGGGAGGCACTGCCATCCAGATGGTAGATATTTACAGATGTTACTTAGCACCTACTACCACCGGTCAGATGGGTGTGGGAACAGAGCTGGACACGGACTTAGCCTTGTGGAGGGTCAGGGAAAACTTCGCAGAGGGGGCGTCTCAGCTGAGGGGGAGGGAAGGAGTAGAAGCTAGCCTGGAGAGGCATGAGTCGGGGAGGGTGTGTTGGGGTCCAAGGAGCAGCAACAGCACGTGCAAAGGCCCGGAGAAAGCACAAGGGAGTGTGGGGCCTTCAGGAACTGGGAGTGGACTGCGTCTCAGAGTTCCGGGGTGACGGAGGCAAGAGCAGAGTTGTGGGCCCCACCCATTCACATCCCCTCCCTGGGCCTGGATGGCCCCCCATAAGGGAGGGGCTGGAGCAGCCTGGCGTCACACAGGAGGGAGCTGGCGTGGAGGAGCCAGCTTTGTGTGGCCTGGATGTAGGGTCAGTGCTTCCACCCTAGCTGCTTGGAGGTGGGACTCAGCATGTACAATTTGACGGGGGTTGGGGGGGTGGGGGGCCAGCATCCTAGTGACCGACAAGGAGTCCATGCCAGGAAGCAGCTTGGCCTGCAGGCTCCCATCTACCCTGAAGGCACGGCAGGGGCAGGGGCCCGAAAAAGGGGTTCCTGGAGAGCAGAAGAAAGAGACAGGCAGTTAACACAGAGCCTAGACTGGTGTGCCTGGGACAGTCACAGAATTACAGCATCTTTTAAACCTCATGCATCCGGTACATACAGATTGCGCTCATAAGTATTATCTTCATGTATATTATCTCGCTGACTCCTCAATAATAAGTTCTCCTGTAAGGGAAACTATTAAGACCACGTTTATAGATGAGGAAACAGAAGCTCAGAGAGGGCAAGCAACTTGCTCAAGATCGCACAGCCTGGAAGTGGCAAAGGCAGGACTCGAACCCAGGTTTCTCTGTCCTGGAAGCTGGCAGGAGCTAGTGACTGATGGAGAATGCCACGAATGATGGCCCAGGCGCCCCCTCGGCTAATAGAGGTCTGGATACCTTCAGTCTGAGCCAGCTCACTGCTCCCCTCCCCTGCCCCCCGTGGCACATGAAGGTTCCTGCTGTCAGTCACAGAGTTGGCAGGTCATAACTCGCACTGCGCTGAAGTCTGCGGGATCCGGGCAACAGTGACAAGTCACCCCGTAAAAGACGGGCGATTTACCAGGTTTAACTTGATGGCCACATAAACCATCAGACACACAACAAAGGAATAAAAAAGCTGCCTGGCACCCAGGCACTTAAAAGTCTCCCAGTGAGGTATGCTCTCCTCCCACCCCGGCCCCCAGGCCCCGCCCCACTTTCCTGGAGCAGAGGGCTTAGCTTCGTGGCCTTGGGGAGGGGGCGGCCAGGAAGACTGGAGCCAGAGATGGATGAGGCCTGCAGACAGGGGAACGGTGAGGCCTTGGGTCCCTGCCTCCCAGGTGCTTCTTGGTTATCCATCAGGCATCTCTGAAAGGTGCAATTTAGACTCTATTAGGATGCTGGGGCCTCTGGAGGCTGAGGGCTGTGGCCATGAGCAGAGCGGGCACCAGGAACTGATGTCCATGCTGCAGCACGCGGTGGCTGGCCTTGGCATTGACCTGAACGAGTCTGCCCCCTGCTCGGGGCCCTGCTCTGGGATGGCAAGCCTGGAGGCCACCCACATCCCTTGTGCCAGGACTCAGCAGCTGATAGACCAAGGAGGGTGTGTGGCCTCTGGCCAGATGCTGGGGCCCAGGCAGAGGCTCTCCTGGGCTCATATTTGACCCCCGAGCCCAAGGCAAGGTGGCCTTCGAGCAGGCCTGTGCCTTCCTGTCCCCAGCACCTGCCCTGGCCCTGCCTCTGCTCACGAGCAGCTTGAGACGGGACCTCCAGGCTCCATAACCATGTGGCTCTGGCTCCGTGCAGAGAAAGGGCAGCTGGAAACCTGGGATGGCTGTGACCTTGGACGGGCCCCTCGCCTCTCTGAGCCCCAGGCTGCTCAGCTGTGAAATGAGACTGAGGACCTGTGTGTATGTGACAGGCGGACCCAGGAGAAGCATGTGCCCATGAAGGGGGATGGGTGAGGCCTGGCTGGAGGGCTCACCCTCACGCCTGGGTTTATTCCTGTCCTCTGAAGGCTGGTGTGTCCGGGTCTGTGTGACCATCCCCTGCCTCGAGCCCGCCTCTGGTGTACTCTGCGCCAGTGCCCTGCCCAGTCCCGGAAGTAATGAGAGGAGGGAGTCAGTGGTCGGATGAGGGCCGGGCAGCCTTGGATGCCCACGCTCCACCTGGATTTACAGGGTGACTCTCTGTGCCGCTGAGGGGAGGAGGGCCTGGCGACCATGCCGCAAGTCTCCGGCTGGGAGATGAGAGGAGAGGAGCGAACAGGGCTGCCTGGTCAGGGAAATGAAGACCACAGCCAGGGCCAGCCCCGTGGCCGAGTGGTTAAAGTTCCGTGCGCTCTGCTTCGGTGGCCTGGGGTCCAAGGGTTCGGATCCTGGGTGCAGACCTACTCCACTCATCAGCCATGCTGTGGAGGCATCCCACACACAAAGCAGAGGAAGACTGGCAGGGATGTTAGCTCAGGGCTAATCTTCCTCAAGCAAAAAAAAAAGAAAAAGAGGAAGATTGACAATGGATGTTAGCTCAGGGTGAATCTTCCTCACCAAAAAAAAAAGATGACAGCCGAATCCACGGAGAGCCAGGAGCTCATGGGCAGGAAGCAAAAACCCCCTCCGAGTCCCAAGGGGCAGGATGTGGGTGGGCTCGTGGGTGGGCTGGGGCCAGGCTCCAGGAAGCAGTCAAGAATAAGCAGCCCAGTGTCCTCGGTCCCTCAGCCCCTCAGCCAGTGGCCACTGGTGGGAGGGGGCTTGAGCTGCCTTCAGGGGCCCAGAGTGTCCGGCACAGTCCATCAGCCCCCTTCTCCCAGCTTCCGGTAGGACCTCGCCCCCCCCCGGCTCCGTGCACAGGCCCTGGGTGCTCTTCCCCCTTGCTCTCATGGCTTCCAGCCAGGTGCCCTCGACCTGCTTGGGTCCACCTCATGGATGAAGCCTCAGGCTGTGCATAGGCTCTGAGCAGGTGAGTGCCTTAACTGCGGGCAGAGCCCCAGCTCGCTCCAGAAGGCCTTGGAGCGGCCCAGCCAGCTGGGCAAAGGCCCTGTAGACAAAAAGGGGCAGAAGTGCACGGGGGGGGAGCGGCCGGAGGCACCCTGCTTTGTTCAGTCTCTCTGTGCCTGGGTGGTCACAGACGCCAAGCCACACCAGGCCCACGCAGCCCACAGTCCCTGCCCTCAAGCATGCCGCGAGCCTAGTGGTCAGGACTCTGGCCTGTGGCCCAGGCGGCCTGGGTTCCTCCTCGCCACTTCTCAGGTGGTCTTGAGTAAGTTAACACTTCTGAGTTTCCATTTTCTCATCTGTTATATGGGAATAAGAAGGGCGCTGATCTCAGGTTTGCTGGGAGGATTAAATGATTTAAATATTTGTAAAGTTCTGGGTGAGGTCTTTATAGAGCGCGAGCTACCGTCCCACCAGAAGGAATCCTAAGTCACTAGAACAGGGGCTGGCACGTGGTAGGTGCTCAGTGAAGATCTGTTGAGGGTGCCTGGATGGACAGATGCATGAATGGATCAGTGAGTGGGTGGCTGGGTGGGTGGAATGGATGGATGGGTGAATAGACGGGTGGGTGGGTGGATGGATGGATGGATAAGTGAGTGGGTAGATGGATGGATGAGTGGGTGGGTGGGTAGATGGATGAAGGGATGGATGGATGGATGGATGGGTGGATGGATAGATGGATGGATGGATAGATGGATGGATAGATGGATGGATGGATAGATGGATGGATAGATGGATGGATGGATAGATGGATGGTTGGATGGGTGGGTAGATGAACGGGTGGAGCAGAGGGAAGCTCCATATCTGGCATCAGAAGATCTGGTAGGGAAGGGGACATCTGAGCCAGGTCCTGGAAGGTGAGGGAAGAGCAGTTTGCTAGATGGAGAGGATCAGTCCAGGAACAGAGAGGGACAGAGAAGGGAGGAGGGTTTAACATGGCTGAGAAACAGAGACGCTTGGTCCCTGGGGCACAGGAGTGAGGTCCCCTCTGACTCATTCGGTGAGGGGGGTCCCGATTCTGCTCTGCACACCAGCGCCGCCCTCGGCTCAGACTCCCAGAGGCCATCGTGTGCCACCATCAAAAAGCCTTCGTGAACTTAGTTATCGGGCAGACCTTTGCCAGCTGCATGAAGACGCCGTTCCCACTGAGGTTGAAAAGATAATTTCTCTTTAATTGATTTTTTTTACCACTACGAACAGTAAAATAATGTGAGAAAGATCTATGCTGCAATTTTTCCATTTGTGACAACCGAAATTACACCTTGCAGACAATCCCCTCAGAGTGTGGATCCCTCCCTTCTTTCATTTGTCCCATTTCTTTAAATGCAAGGAAACAGAAGTTTTTTTCAAAGCAGCTGAAAGTTCGGTGATTCAGGGTGGGCGGGGGGGCAAGGTGTTGGAATAATTCCCCATACAACACAGAACGCAGAGCTAAGATGGGGACCTCTGACAGCCAGAGACTGCTGTAAATCCACACAAGAAAGCCGTTCTGTTGACGCCTCATCCTTCCGTCTATAATATGCAGGAGTGACAAACAGGACGTGTTGTTTTCACACCAGACAATGAAGCTCCTCGCTCTCCCCGGCCCGCCGGTGACGACGGCAGCGGCGGCGGCTTCTTTCTTGCAGATGCTACTGACGCCTCCCTTTGGAGCTCGCAGGCCTCCCCGAAACAAGCCTTCCCTTCAAACCCTGGGTCTGAGCCAGCTGGGAACGTGTGGTCCCTGTTCCAGTGAGAAACAGTGGCTCTGAATCCATAAAACACGCACTAAATACCTCCCGTCAACAGTGACCGGCCACTTTTAGCGTTAGCCATAAAGACGGGCTTAGTGGGTAATCTTGAAAGAAGAAAAAGAAACTTCGGCATGGCGCTCACTAAATAACCTCCCCCGAGGCTCACATCACAGTCCAGGAGGGTGGGCAGCGTCTGCTCCTGCGAGATTTAATGTCAGCCAGGTGTCGTTCGAGGCCCACCCCAGCCCGAGCGATCACCTGTGACGTAAGCTGGGCACAGGACGGGTCAAGGTGCACGCACCTCAAGACTCGACCTCTGCTCTGCAGCCCCGGCTGCAGCCACCCCTCGGTGGCAGGAGGGCGGGCCCCACGACTCTCACTGCATGTGTCTTGTTCTCCTTGCAGGTGTCGAGGCTCCAAGTCAGGTGTGGCCGGGCTCCCGCAGCCATCCACCATGGTGGTGGCACATCCCGCCGCCACCGCCACCACCACGCCCGCTGCCACCGTCACAGCCACCGTCGTGATGACCACGGCTACCATGGACCTGCGGGACTGGCTGTTCCTCTGCTACGGGCTCATCGCCTTCCTCACGGAGGTCATCGACAGCACCACCTGCCCCTCCGTGTGCCGCTGCGACAACGGCTTCATCTACTGCAACGACCGGGGGCTCACCGCCATCCCCACCGACATCCCTGACGACGCCACCACCCTCTACCTGCAGAACAACCAGATCAACAACGCCGGCATCCCCCAGGACCTCAAGACCAAGGTCAACGTGCAGGTCATCTACCTGTACGAGAACGACCTGGACGAGTTCCCCGTCAACCTGCCCCGTTCTCTGCGGGAGCTGCACCTACAGGACAACAACGTGCGCACCATCGCCAGGGACTCGCTGGCCCGCATCCCACTGCTGGAGAAGCTGCACCTGGATGACAACTCCGTGTCCACCGTCAGCATCGAGGAGGACGCCTTTGCCGACAGCAAGCAGCTTAAGCTGCTCTTCCTGAGCCGGAACCACCTGAGCAGCATCCCCTCGGGGCTGCCCCGCACGCTGGAGGAGCTGCGGCTGGACGACAACCGCATCTCCACCATCCCCCTGCACGCCTTCAAGGGCCTCAACAGCCTGCGGCGCCTGGTGCTCGACGGCAACCTGCTGGCCAACCAGCGCATCGCCGACGACACCTTCAGCCGTCTGCAGAACCTCACCGAGCTCTCGCTGGTGCGCAACTCGCTGGCCGCCCCGCCCCTCAACCTGCCCAGCGCCCACCTGCAGAAGCTCTACCTGCAAGACAACGCCATCAGCCACGTCCCCTACAACACGCTGGCCAAGATGCGCGAGCTGGAGCGCCTGGACCTGTCCAACAACAACCTCACCACGCTGCCCCGCGGCCTGTTCGACGACCTGGAGAACCTGGCACAGCTGCTGCTCCGGAACAACCCCTGGTTCTGCGGCTGTAACCTCATGTGGCTGCGGGACTGGGTGAAGGCTCGGGCGGCCGTGGTCAACGTGCGAGGCCTCATGTGCCAGGGCCCCGAGAAGGTGCGGGGCATGGCCATCAAGGACATCACCAGCGAGATGGATGAGTGCTTCGAGACGGGGTCCCAGGGCGGTGCGGCCAACGCCGCCGCCAAGACCACGGCCAGCAACTACGCCTCGGCCACCACACCCCAGGGCTCGCTCTTCACCCTCAAGGCCAAGCGGCCAGGGCTGCGCCTCCCCGACTCCAACCTTGACTACCCCATGGCCACGGGCGATGGGGCCAAGACCCTGGTGATCCACGTGAAGCCCCTGACGGCGGACTCCATCCGCATCACATGGAAGGCCACGCTCCCCGCCTCCTCCTTCCGGCTCAGCTGGCTGCGCCTGGGCCACAGCCCGGCCGTGGGCTCCATCACAGAGACCCTGGTGCAGGGGGACAAGACAGAGTACTTGCTCACGGCCCTGGAGCCCAAGTCCACCTATATCATCTGCATGGTCACCATGGAGACAGGCAACACCTACGTGGCCGACGAGACCCCCGTGTGTGCCAAGGCGGAGACGGCCGACAGCTACGGCCCCACCACCACGCTCAACCAGGAGCAGAATGCAGACCCCATGGCGGGCCTGCCCCTGGCGGGTATCATCGGGGGCGCGGTGGCCCTTGTCTTTCTTTTCCTGGTCCTTGGGGCCATCTGCTGGTACGTGCACCGGGCCGGCGAGCTGCTGACCCAGGAGCGGGCGTACAACCGGAGCAGCCGGAAAAAGGACGACTATATGGAGTCGGGGACCAAGAAAGATAACTCCATCCTGGAAATCCGCGGCCCCGGGCTGCAAATGCTGCCCATCAACCCTTACCACGCCAAAGAGGAGTACGTGGTCCATACCATCTTCCCCTCCAATGGCAGCAGCCTCTGCAAGGGCACGCACACCATCGGCTACGGCACCACGCGAGGCTACAGGGACGGCGGCATCCCTGACATTGACTACTCCTACACATGATGCCAGCCTCCGGGCCGCCCCCGCCCCGGCTCCCGCCGTCCTCCTGGTGTGGTGACGACGTGGCTTTGCCCAGCCTGCTGCCGTCCGACGACAGAGCAAGGAAAAGAAATTCCATGATGACTTTCCCAGCAGAAAGCAGAGTTTGGGGAGGGTTGATGATTTTGTAGAACACGACCGTGAAAAACGCAATTTTTTTTAAAGCATAGAAGGCAGAAGGGGGATTTGACGCAGCCGAAGACATAATTTATACGGAATTATGCCAGCTGAGGAGGGAAAAACTAAAAATAATATTGCAGGAAGGGTTGGGCCAGGGTTTTATTTTTTTTCCCCGAACTGGAAAGATACTACCTGGACCACATCTGTGTGCGCCTCATGGTCTGTTCAGGGCCGTCACAAAAGAACCGTCAGAGGGAAGCAGCCACCACCAGAGGCCCCACGCAGCTCTCGCTGCTGGCTGCTCGCTGGCGACGACGCGATAGAAGGTTTTCAGGCTCCTCACAAAGGAGACGGGGAAGAAAAGGTCTTTCGCTACAGAGATGCTGTCCTGAAACCTCTTCCGCGGTTCTTTCCATCTCGTTTCCCTTCCAGATTTGCAGAAATATCGCGTCTTTCAATGCATCCTTTGAACAACAATGTAGTCGATTAAAAAACACTTTCTTTTCCCGTGCTGAAGCCCTCTTCGTTTCCACGCACCGTCCTCCGTGGAAGCCCCCTGGGAGCGGTGGCTTTCCTGGGAGGTGCATCTATTCACCTGTCTCTCTCCATGTCACCTCTAAATACAGATGGGTAGATAGAGCCACATATACGGTCCTCACAGTACTTCTTGGGTCAGTTCATCCAATTTCCTGAGATGATAGAGTCGCGAAACCGTTGCTTTCTCCTAGAAATCACTGAGTAAGTAGACGAGGTGTGTTGGGGATGGCAGTGGGAGCGGGGCATCATGCTGTTGCTACAGGTGGAAGTGTGTCTGTCCTGGGCGGGTGGCTAGGGAGACTCCGGGCAAGGATGCTTTCTATCTGATCCTATCTCAGGTTGGCCGGAGCTGGGCCACGCTCCTTTCTGATCCAGAGAAAAGCTTTATTTCACTGCTGGTGTCCTCATCTCTCTCTCCCCCGCACACAGATGCGATCACCCCCATAGCTACTTTCTGAGCGTTTGCTCTGTGCTCTATGCTTCCTCCTGGGATGGGTAATTGGTACAGGGATGGGTTTTTTTTTTTTTTTTTCGGGATCAGCTGATTAGACCTAATGGTTTCCATGGCTGCTCAAAACAAAGCCCAGAAAAGACAGGAAATTCTCAGAAGTGCCCTGGGAGATGACACCCCCCCCCAAATGCATGACACCCCACCATGCCCACTCCTGGGCCTCTGCTCCAGAGAAAGAAGCCCAGACCTGTCTCTAAAAATGCCAGCCACCAAAAGGATCCCGACCGGGCCCTCCAAAGAGTTAAGATTTGATTTCCTCCCTCTGGAATCAACGTTGCCATCATTTATCAACCGACAGTGCAGTGTGGCGAGCCATGAGATTAAAACGATGGTGAAATAATGACAGCAAATCTGGAAAGAAGAGAGGCGCGGTGCCCAGGGTTCTCATATCGCCTGCATCCCAGCACTGGGGGGACGCGGGTCAGCGTCTGTCAACATGCCACTTGTCCGGCAGTGGGGAAGAGCCACGTCAAAGGAGAGAGGCTGGTCTGAGAGCAGGGACGATGAGAAGGGGTCCAGCTCCTGGCGGGGGCGTTTTTAAAAGGCCTTGACTGCTTTGACAAAAGCCAAAGGCAGGAAACAAGGCTGAAGAGCAGTCACAGGGCCACCGTGACAGGCCCCGGGGCCGGCCACCCGCCACACATGAAAAGATGCTACTGGTCCTCTCGGTGAAGAGGCAGGGGTTGAAAGAAATGGACACAAGGCCCGTGTGAGAGAGCTGGAGAAGAGGCAGGGCCCCCATCGCCAGGCCAGATGGATGGCCTTGCCAAATGAGGAATCCACTCCCCAGCCCCAGGGAGGGGCCAAGGGGCACGGACACGTTTCATCCTAAACTAAGCCTTTTTTCCCTTTTCCCACTTGAATCGTTTTCTCAAACAATGAGGCCGGGAGAGAAATTTTTCCAAGCCTTAACTCCACGTCTGCATAGAGGTCGCCCTCCTTGGCCGGCAGCGCCCCAGACACAGGCCTGTTCCAGCAGCTGAGGGAGGAGCCGGGGCCCCGCTGGGCGTGGCCAGGAGGAGAAGGTGCACGAGGGTGCAGGGCACTGGCCGGGGGACAGAAGTCCGAGGTCTCTGCTGTTTCTGAAAGGGGGTCTCACCCCTCAAGGCACTACTCCTGCCTCTGCCAGTGTCCCAGGAAAATCGGTCCCCGGCCTCCCCATTGCGGGTCACTAAGTCCGTGCTGCCAATGTGCTCGTCCCTCACCTCACTCCAGGTCCTCCTCTCTCTGAGCCTGGTGGGATTTCAGATCATCCCTTAGAGGCTAGGAAAGAATCTGGGGATCAGCAGGCAGCCCCATACAGTGAGAGTTGCAGGCAGGACAAGCGGGCCAGAGAGCCAGCCTGTGCCAGCAACGCCCTCCAAGACCAGCCCCAGGTGATGAACTTCCCTCCCCTATAGCACAAAGCAGGCCCGGGCCTGCCGGGGCCTGAAGACCACAGGGGTCTCCCGCCCCGGGCTCTGGTACTGATGGAGCTCAGGCAGGGGCGCCCCGCGGCTGGACAGCTCAGGCCCCGCCTGCCTCGCCACAGTCATCCAGCCTCCCGCCAGTGTAAATGCTGAAGATGGCGAGACACAGCCGAGCCAGGGCCCTGGGGCCCGCTCTTATCTTTCCTGCCTTCAGCATCCCCACATCTTCCCAGGGTCCTCTCTGAGAGTGGGCCCCCAAATGTCTGCTGCCTCGCCTCACCCCAAACCAGGGAGGGGCCTGAAGCCAGGTCCACTCTGAAACCCCATCCCCTCCCGGCCCAAGTCCTCCGAGCTGGCCGCGTGACACGAGAGAGAGGACATTCCAGGGCGCCCAGCCTCCCCCACCCCCTAGAAGCAGGTGAGGACCTGGACCACCACTTCTGTCTAGAATCTCCCTTCTGTGGGCGGCTGACCTGACCGGCGCAGCCTCTAACTAGCCAGAACGACCTCAGTGGCCTCAGCGTTGATGCGCGCATTTTACAGCATTTAAGGCAGATTTCAAGTTAAAAAAAAAAGCCCACGACACTTCTTTGGATAAGTGGTTTACCCTTCGTGGTAATTAGATGTGGTGATTGGGATCTCTTTTCTATTACATGGCAATTTTCCTTTAAATTTCCCCTAAAAAAAAAAAAAAAAGGCAAGAGAAGGCCGGGAAGACAGGAGGCAGGCGCCTGAGAGTCATTTGCATTTTGCGAATGAGGCCTCTTGTAAGCTCAGCTCAGGCGTGGGGCCCAACGTATGGAATGCTTAAGAGATTACTAAGAATAAAATCTATTAATTAGTCATACTCAATTCCGCAGACATCATGTGCATCCAAAGCCTCTTTGCTTCCCCTTTCTCCTTCTCTCTTCCTCCATCTTCTCCTCTAAATTGGCTCTGGCTTCCTGGACCGCCTCCCCGGTAACATGGCGGCCACGTGGCTGCCTAGGGGGCCTCCCCACCCAGGGCCGGGATGCTGGGTTTGGGGCAGGAGCTGGGGCACCGGCTCCTTCCCACTCTGGGGGATGCTGGCAGGGGAGGTAACAGCAGCTGGGAAGATGGCAGTGCCTGGGGGCCCCCAGCTTCCCCACCCAAAGCCTGAAGGCCTCGCCTGCCTTGTGCCTATCCTCCCTCCCTCCAGCCTCCTCCTCTTACCCCTAGGGTCCCTGGAGGTCCTCCGGCCCCAAGAAGGGGAGAGAGGCCAGGCTGAGAGTGAGGAAGTGTCAGGGAGGTGCAGGGAAAGCGCGTTCCGTGAATCCACCTCCTCTATTTCCCCTTCTGTAAAGTGAGGGTGGGGTCTAGCTTCACCCCCAAAAAGCTGGGTGCTCCACTGACTCTGGAAGGTTCTAGATGGTCCAAGGCAGG
>NC_060283.1:7853975-7901117 GCF_021613505.1 Equus quagga | reverse complement strand
CCCCCCCCCCCCCCCCCCCCCCCCCCCCCCCCCGCCAACGGCAGCTCCAGTCCCAAAGCCAACCCACTCCATCCAGAAACCCACTTCCTGTGGAATGCGCCGGGGAGGAGCACAGGGCTGCTGAGCATCACGCTTATGAAAAATACAACAGGGAAAATTGGATGCGGCAGACCGCAAGCGCCGGGGCTGGGAAGGCACCCAGGAGGGGGCTGGGGCATTTGCTGGAAGGAGGGGCCTTGCCGGTCACAGCGGCCCATGCCCCCCAGGGCCAGATGGTGCGCTCAGGGCCAGGACGCGGCCAGGGTCAGCTGTGGGCGTCCCACGCGCCCATGTCCCCTCCCCGCACAGAAATCGGTGCAGGTGATGGGCCGCGATGCCTGGCGCTGGCTCAGTGCCAGGGCGGGCGCTAACAAGCAGCGCACAGCCCTGCACAGGCTTCCAGAATGCAGACAGGAGGCATCTTTTTCCTTAAAAAAGGGATAAAAAGGCTCAAAAATGCAAATCATTGCCGTTTACAACCAAACGAGTCTGCTAAATTGATTAGGAGAGAATAAAGTCCTCGAGGTGAAGGGAAAGGGAATTTTTTTGCATTTTATGAACCTGCCCCCAGTGGCTGTGCGCAAAGCAGGGGTTTTCTGGGCCTAGCTAAGGGCTGCCCCTTTGCAGCCCCCTGAGGGAGCTGGGGGTCTGTGAGGGCCCCCACCACCACGGCCAGAGTCCTCAGGGGTACTCCGGCTCGCCAGGGCCTGGGCTCGAACACTGCCCCCCCGGAGAAAGCAGTTCTGCCTCCATTGAGTGCCTTGTGATGCTGAGGGGGAGGGTTGGTCGCATGGCCCACAGGGGTCATTCAGAAGCTGTCCCAGCCCCCAGCAGAGACTCTGCCCCCGCCCTCCAGATTCCATGGGCCTTCAGGGCTGAAAAGCAAGGGGAAGTTGCTGGTCCAGTCACTTAGAGAGCAGGACTCTAGAACTATGAGCTTTTCTGCTTCCTTTCTGTTCCAGGGCGGGTCTGTCTCTGATCCGTTCTCTGCAGCCAGTGAAAGGGAAGCAGGGCCAACTGTAAAGGGGAAACTGAGGGTCAACAAAGAGAAACTCTGGCCCAGCAAGGAAATCAAGCAGTGTGCTCTCCGTCACTGGGAGCATTCAAGCACTTGATGTGAATGTGGCAGATATTTTCCTGACTAAGCCAGGGCCAGGTTTTTTGACTAGAAGATCCTGTTTTCCACCCCTACTTTATCATCCCCCAGAACCCTGGAGGAAGATATTAAGAGATGTTCACTCTGCTGCTCAAAATGACCAGTGTCCCCTGAAAATGCCAGGGCAGGGCCATCCCACAGCCAGGCCGCGCAGCCCGTCAAAGAGCTGCCTATGCCACCAGGGATGCTACAAAATCCCCATCCTCACCATCTGTGAGGCACCGGGAGAGGAAGTACAGATATGCGATCCTCCTGTGCTGGAGTCCGGACAGGGAGGTGGGAGGGTGACCCCCCCACCACCTGCAGCTGGCTTGCCCAGGGCCGCCTCCAGACTGCGCCCTGGACCTGTTCTCAGTGCCAGGGCCCCTGCCCGCTGAGCATCCTCCGCCGTCCCACGGGCTGTTTTTCCAACTCAACACGCTCAGCGCTGCTGGCTCCATCCATCCCAGGCGGCGCCCGGCTGACGGCTGCCTGGGGCACTTTTCACTCTGCGTTTTTAAGCATTTACCACTTCTTTTGAAATGTTCCAAGTCGTTGCCTGAAATACCCACATTTGCTTCTTTAAAAACACACAGAAAGATTCCCTAGGCTCTTGACTCCCCCTTCCTTTATTTTTCCCCCTCCCTTTGCATTTTAATATACTGTTTTTCTCTGGTTTCCGAAATTCCATGATTGCGGGGGGCAGGCCTGATTTGTCACCATGAGGGGGATTTGCAGGTGTGCCCAAGAACCCCGATGCCACAGGGCGGATCTCCAGCCTGGGGGCGGCTCTGGCCCTGCTCCCAGCAAAGAGCCCAGGCCCCGGTCTTTTTGAGACCAGTGGCTGCTCCTCCCACCCCTGGTTACTGAAATGCCCAGCTTGTGCCAGGAGGGCAGTGTGGGCACACTGAGGGCACAGGGGGCCCTGTGGGGGGCTCACCAGGCCCCCACTTCCTAGTAAAGCCAGCCCCTGAGAAACGGCAGCCATCAGAGCCACCACGGAGCCCCGGTCCCTGTCCTTCCCATACTCATCCATGCCGCCCACGACACCTGAATGCCCAAAAGGCCCAGCCCAGGGGGTCCTTGCAGGAAGGTGTTTGCCGTCACGGCCCCTAAATCTCTCTATGGCTGTCAGGGTGGACAGCAGCTCAGGCAGGATGCCAGGTCCCCACGCCCCTCCATGGGGGTCACTGAGGCCCAGCACAGCCCCTGGCACACAGGGCTGCCCAACCATCCCTTCTCCAGCTCTCCTCTCACTTCCTCGACCTCCTCCCTGGCCGTCTGCCCCGCCCCCCCGGGGCTTGGTGCAGAGGGCCCAGGCGGGTGTGTTGGCGACAGCCCTCCTCTCGTCCTGCACCTGCCCCGCTGGCAGCCTGGCACAGCGAGGGCTCCCCTGGCAGCTTTTCCTCTGAAGCACCTCATTCTGCTCCCCTTGGACCCACCGATCACCAGCTGTGAGCCTGATGGGGAAATCCAGCCACATGGCGAGATCCGGCGGCAGGCCCAGGTGACTCAGTTTCCCCTCTCTGAGTGAACCTCAGGTGGGCGACATGGAGGGCAGAGAACTGGGTGTCCTGCCTTGTCTGACGCTCCCACTGGGAGTCCCCAGGCCTGAGCCACCCACGTGGAGGAACTAACCTGGCTTTCTCTTCAAGACAGAGAAAAATAGACGGACATGAGCTGACAATCAAAGCCATGGGGAACATGGGGCTGCCACACCCCCTGGAGCTGGGCAGTCGAGGGCGCCTCTCACCTGCCCTGGGCTGGCAAGCTCGCAGCGTGTCCCAGAGACCGCCCACCTCTGCCTGGCCTGGCTTTGGAGAGGTTCTGGGTACCCAGGAGGAAGATACAAAACCCTAAACTAGCCTTAGATTTTTCTACCCGACCCAGCACACCACCTGCCAGCAGGCCAGTGGCCCCCGCTGAGGAGCCCGCCTGGCGTCCAGGGCCGGGCGCCAGGCTGCAGCATGCGGGGTTTCTTCCAACGACGACCCTGGTGCCTTCCAGCTCATAAAAGGATGCTGAGAGCTGTGGGGAGGAAGCTGGGCAGCCCAGCATTTGAAGTTTGTTATCTGAGAGGGAGGGATGGAGGGAGACAGGGCTGAAGGTTGGGGGAGGCTGCGGGGTCGTGAGCACAGGTGAGCCAGAGAGATGGTGCGATTCCGCTGGCTGGAGGGCTCCGCTAATGATGAACGTCAGGAGGCGGATGTGAACACAGAGGCAGAGGAAAAAAGTAAACTAAAGGAACCCCGCTCAGAAGCACTGCAGCGTGGATGTTTTTTAAGAGCCACCGACAGCAATTTCCTCCCCGACGTTAAAAGGTTATTTGTATCTCCTTTGGATTGTAAAGCGTTTTAGAGTCACCCGGAGCTTCGCTCAGTATAATCTGCTCCTGGTGGTCTGAGGAAGAGGAAGAGGAGGAGGAGGAGGCGTCCTCGGCCAGACCCTGGAGAATGGGGTGGGTCCCTCTGCTACAGAAAGCAGGGCGCCCGGCTAGCCGATGGCACAGGGAGGGCAGGCCTGGTCTCTCACAAGCCTGTGACCTAGGTCCCGTCTGCCATCCGAGGGACCCCTGCCCGGGCACCCCTGGCTTCCCCTGTGCCTCGGCCCTTCCTCGCCTGCAGAATCACCCCCACGGGGCCACCCGGCCTCACTCTCCTTGTCTTTTTCCTTTTTCTCAGAAGGGCAAAGCACTCCTGGGGGCCCGAGTGATGGGACCACCCCCGCTGCTGCCCGCTGCCCTCTGAGACCTGGCTGGCTGACCCAGCCTGGCCCCAGGCCCTCCTGCCTCACTCCCAACCTCACCACCAGACGCGGGGGGCGGGGGGGGGGGGTCGGAAAAACGAGACACACTAACACCCACCACGACAACACAAACCAAAGTGCTCTGCGAATCGCCCTTCGGCCTCCTTCTTGTAGGTGCCTTGAAACCTCAATGTCGAGATGAATGTGATAAACTCTTTGGTCCTATTTTCTGTTTGTCTGTTTTCATATAAAATGTCCAAGTCCACTTGCCTTGTTCTTTCTTGAAATAAATAGAAAGATTTAACTTTTACAGTCATCTCGGCTGCTGACTCTCAGCTTGGCGGCCCAGCGTGCTGGGGGCCAGGTGTCTATCGCACACAAGCTCTCTGATGCCACCCCCCCTCCCCCGAGGCTTTGCCCCGAGGTCAGCCCTGCTGTGGGGTCCACTGGCACAGAGGTGGTGGCCAGGGAGGATGGAGAGGGACTCTGGCGTTAGGATGTTCCCTGGGGCAGCACTGGAACCAAAATAACGATTCTGCTGCAAGATGAAGGGACCTCTGACCCCATGCCACAGGCCCCAGGGAAGGCGGACCACCAGCTAAAGGCAGACTCTGTGAGGGTTCCCACGTGGAGATGGATTACGAGCTGTGGATTATCCCATAAGAGGCTGCAGCAGCCGTGTGAGCGCCCAGATAAGACTGGGGCTGTGTGGGCCTGGGGATGCGAGCCATTCCCCCCCCAGACGCCCCCCGCCCCCGCCCCCCTCTCCCCCTATCCCCTAGCCGCGCCCACTTCATTCACAGCTCTCTGGGCTTCAGCTGATCTCTCCCACCCCAAAGAGAGGAGAAAGGAAAAAAATTATTTTCCATGAGAACAATAGCGTTTCTGCTAAATTTAACATAAAACAAGAACTCATTACTTCTGCCTTAGATCTGATGGCACATCTGGATGCGGGTTAATGAGTGCTCCCCGATATTCTAAAGGAGCAAGGTTATTTCTCAACATGCGTTGTGGGCCCGGTGGGGTGACAGGGGCCCTCTGCCCCCACATCTCCTGTCAGGCCTCCTGATCCGCCCGGCTGGGGGCAGGAGCCAGCCCAGAGAGGCCATTCTGATGGGCAGCACGTGATATGGCCTGCGGGAAAGGACCGAGTCCATTCCTCTGACTTCCCAAGGCCACGCACAGTGGGTGCCCAGGCGGCTGCCTGACTCTCACCCGAGACCCGTTTTCCAGGGCTGCCAAAGGGATCTTTCTAGAACACGGTCAGCCGGCCAGTCAGTGGCTATTTACTGAGGGCCTACTATGTGCTGAGGCTGAGGCATCCTTCCTGGGATGGAGGCCCTGCCCTGGTTGGGCGGGGGGCTGCTATCTGGGGAGGCACATTTCCACTGAGGATGTTTCTGAGGAGGAGGAGGAGGAGAGCAAGGGAGACGTCCTGAGGTGGGGCGGGAAGGCAGGTTGGATTCTGCATCTCCCCCGTGAGCACAAGACCCACTTGCTGGCCCAGCCTCTGGCCACACCACATATGACGGATTCCCCAGCAGGCCCTGCCCCATCTCGGCTCCAGGTCTGTGCCGATTTCTCAGCTGGGATGCCCTGGAAGGCCCTGGAAAGTTCAACTCAGGCAGTCCTCTGGAGACACCGCCCTCCCGCCCGGCCCCTGGGCCCCAAGACTCTGCTGGTCTCTCGCCTGCTCAGGTAACTCACCGGGACCCCTGGCTGGCAGGTCTCACCTTCCACCCCTTCAGGTCCCCAGAGGGCAACGTGTGCAGAAGGAGTGACTCAGTAAACCCCAGTAAATCCATCAACCAGTCGATCAATCGATCCATGTTGGGTCCAAGAAGGATGACTTTCCAAGAGCGGTGGCCCTTGGCAGCCACAACATCCCCGTAAGGGAGACGGTCCTCTTCTCCCCTCACCCTCTCCCAAGGGCAGAAGGAGTACGGTCAGGGAGGCGGCACGGCGGGCCTGCCCCCAGCTCCCCTCGCCCTCCACACGCTGGCGGCAGCGCCACCACCAGGTGCCTGCTCGGCTCTCTCCAAGCCGGGGCAGGAGGGCTGCGTTCCCAAACTGTGTTCCTCGGCCCCTAGAGCTAACAGAGGTTGTGCCAGGAGGGTTTCACAGTCACGTGTGTTTGAGAACCAGTGGATTAACGCCACTGCTGTTCTTGAGGGCTCCTCAGGCAGGATCTTGGAGTCCCTCGGAACTGACTTAGACCCACAGGCTCTACCACTTGCTCCCTGTGCCTCAGTTTCCACTTCTGTAGAGTATGTGCATGGGAATAGTGCCCTGCTATTATTTTTACCATCATGACAGCATCGACCCTGCTAATCTGTGCTGGAACCTCCGAGGAGGGTGTGTAACGCTGGGTGTTCCTCTGATTGTCCAGGGCATGCAGGCCACCATCCCTGGCACAGCCCCCGGGGGTTTATCCAGCATCCCTGGCCCCAGGCACAGACCCACATGCTGAGCCGGCCCGCATGTCTTGCAAGGAGGCCTGGTGTCTCAGCAGAACCCTCGGGGCAGGAAGCGAAGCGCCCCCGAGTCTGGCACAGAGGAGAGGCGTCGGAATGGGATGGGAGCTGTTCCCCAAACCACCGGGACCACAGCCCAGTCTGTGGCCTGATCTCCGAAAGCTGCATAGAGGATCTCAGGCTGACCCAAGCTTCGGCTTCAGGAGGACAGGTGGTGGGGATGGGGCCACCTTAGGTTTTAATAAGTGCCCAAGGTGGTGGAGGTGCAGACAGGGTTGGGACTCACAGGAGGGAGTCACCAGGACCCTGGAGGAGGTACGGGGGATCTGTACCTCAGGTAAATGGAAGGAAGACCCTCCAAACATAACTGACCCTTTCTGGAGCGGTAGGTGGTCTGAGAGGTAGTGAGCTCCCTGTCCTCAGAAGAAAGCAAGAAGAGCTGGCTGGTCCCTCAAGAAGGAGTGAGTTCTGGGTGATGGAGGGGACTGACTGACCCTGAAGCGCCCTTGCCTCCCTACCATGTCTTCAGATGGACCCCAAGAGACGGGGTGGTCCCCCCACAAACCCAGGACACCCGCTGCTGTAGCTCCTGCCATGCCCCATTCCAGCCCAGCAGCTTCCAGCCCTTTCCTTCCCAAAGAAATCTCAGGATGCACATACCCCTGAGCTTAGGGACAGGTGGGAGGTAAGCCCCCCGAATTGCCACCCTGCCGCCAAGGGGCACCCCCAGGCCCGGGGCTGCTGCTTCTTGTTTCCAATTCCACCTGTTTTGTCAAACTCAGGACTAAAAGTTCCAGCTCAAGCAGGAGAAACAATGAGTGACCGCAACCCCCCTGGACCTGGACCCTGCTCTGACCCAGCTACCACCGGGTTCCAGAAGCTTCCCTCCGCCTGCTCCTACTTCCCAGGAGGGGCCTCTGGCCTCACCCAGCATCCCAGAGAAGAGGCGACCAACCCTGGGGAGGGTCCAACACCCCAAACCACACCCTCACACCCAAGTTCTGTGGCCGATTCTCAGCGCCCTGCTTGGGAGGTCCACAGGATCCGAGGTCCCCCAGCCAGCCCCGAAATGCTGCCTCGGAGTCGCGAGGGAGCTCGCTCATCCCTTCCAGGCACCCAAAGCAAAGTGTGCTCCCCGGCCCCCCTTCCCCCCCCCGCAGCCCTGGTCCTCTTGCCGGCACCTGCTTCCCGACCAGCCCGCCACCCCTCGTCCGGCACCTCTGGAGCACCCTCTCCTCCCGCGGCGGAGGAAAGAGGCTCTCTTGAGCCGCTAACTGACAGCACAAATGAAATCCCGGCGCTCCCCCCCGGAGATTTACAGGGGAAGTGCAATCTTATTTGCACTGCTGCCAAGCCTGGGATGCGATGAAATGATGCCTCGAGAAGAGACCGGCGGCTCCTCGCGGAACCGGCTGCCTCGGAGACGGGCTTATTAAAAGCCACGGCGGCCACATTTCAACCTGTTTCAGGTGTTAAGTAATTTACTGCCACCCAGAATTCAGTGGCAGGTTTTTATCCTTTTTATATTTCTGTGGCGCAGGCGGGGGGGCCCCCCCGAGAGGTCCCTGCACAGGGAACCGTGGGTCTAAACGCTGCCCCCGCCCCAGCGCTGCGGAGGGACCTTGGGGAGCAGGGCCCTGGGGACAGCAGACACCCCGACTCTCCCCAGGGTTACGCCAGGCTTGGCCAAAGCCCAGAGCAACAGGAGGGAAGATCTAAGATCCCCACCCCACACTGGGGGGCCCGGTCACCCCCCCAAAGACCCTGTGGGCATTTCTCAAAGGCAGCAGTAGTGTCAGCTCAGTGGGAACAGAGACCAGCTGTCTCTGGACCTGATCGCCACCCGCACGATCAGCAAGTCTTTACTGAGCATCTACTGTGTGCCAGGCCCTGCTCAGATGGGGGACACAGCAGCAAACAGGATCCCAAAGACCCCTGCCCTAGGGAGCTCACATTCTGCTGGTAAGTGCCAAATAAGTATCTGTGACTGGTTGATTAAAGTCCCGGAGAAGCAAACAAAATCTTAAAAGAAAAGAGGCAGGCGTGGGGAGCGCTGGGGGCAGGCCAGGAACGGGGAGCCCCCTTTACTGAGCATCTATCTCCTGCTCGCCAGTCGCGGCCAGCGCAAGGAGCAGGGACCTCCCTCCCGTGTCACAGTCCCGTGCCATTCACTGCTCCGGAGCACTGGGCGGTGAGGGGCCCACACACCCTGTGTCTCCCATTCCCCCAGCCCCCAAAACTCTTGGGGGATGCACAGCCCGCCATTCACAGGAAGCTAGGGACAGGGAGCCGTGTGGCCTGGGGCCCACAGGGTCACAGAGGGTCACCAAGGGCCCCACATCCTCAACCTGGAGCCCGTTCCAGCAGTGGGGGGCAGAGGGCTGACTGGCGCCCGCCGGCTTTGAGGGGATTAGGCCTATTATGGAGGCTCCGGGGCTAATCTGGCACCCTTGCTGACGCCCCTTTCCTCCACCTGTTTTCAGATACTCCAGAAGACCAAGGGGAATCTTCAAAGTCCAGGCTGAGCCGAAAGCAGCAATTCTTTAATTAGCTTTCTCCTGGCTCAGGGCCCTGGCGAATGGATTAGTCGTGGCAGGGCGGAAGAAAGGGCTGCGGTCCTTCTCAAAGCTGAGATTACAAGCCCGGGGTGAAGGGCCGAGGGATGGGCAGGTCCACCCCAGGGGGCGGTTCCCAAGGGGCTGGCAGATGGGACCTGTCACCAGGAAGACACGGGAGATGTGCCCTCCGAGAGCCGTGGTCCTCTGGAAGCTGGTGCGAGAGGCGCGTGGCACGTCCAGGCTGTGTGCCCGGGGCTCCTAATGAATGTGCTTCCTCCCCATGTGGCTGCCCCAGATCTGGAACTTCATAATTAGGGGGGATTTCCTTAAGGGGCGCCTATCTGTGGGAGGGGAGGTCGCGTGGCCCAATGGTGCCAGGCGCCAGACATCTGTCACTATGTTCCATCTGCACCTAGCCCCATGTTCAAGCAAGCAAACCGAGGCCCAGAGCTAAGGAGCTCACCCAAGGCCATGGTGCGAGTTAGCATGGAACCAAGTCTGTCCAGACTCCTCCCACAGCCCGAGTCCTGGCCCACGAGGCCTCATGTGGGGGCCTGACTGGGGGGCTGTGAGCCTGGAGAGAAAGGCACAGGGGAGCTCCCACCAGAGATCACTGTGGGGAAGGAGGCCTCCTCAGGCAGGCCTCCTCCAGGAAGCCTTCCCTGATTCGCCCACAGCACCCCGGATTCCCCATTGAGGCACTTACAGCCTGTGCTGTAAGCCTGCTGTCCCCATGGTACACTGACTGGGTGTCCATTTCACTCTCTGAACGAAGGAAGGAGGGCTGTGCCCACCCCAGTCTGGGGGACCAGAAAGAGAAGCCTGGAGGAGGCGGGGCCTTCGAGCAGGAGTCCCTGAGGCAGGGAGCAGAGAGAATAGGCGGCTGGGGTCCCGGGGGCTGAGCTCCAGGTTAGCATCTGCCCCAGGCCCGGCCCTCCTGCTGGCTTTGCCCCGGGAGGCCGGTGAAGGGGGGCGGCAGAAGATGACTCAAGGACTTGGAGACCCAGATTCCCCGGACCAAGGCCGTTTGAAGCGTGATTCGTGCTCTCCCCCCGCAGCTCTGCATCAAAGGCAGCGCCGCTGTGGGCCAGCTGCACCACTGTCCAGATAAGGGCTGCCCTCGCAGGGCAGGCATGGAAAGGGCGTCCGGGCCCACACAAGCAGCCACCACCACCCGCAGCCTCCCTGTGGCCTCTGCTCCGCTGCAGCGGGCCCAGCCACCCCCAGGGCCCCTGACGGCGATGCTCCACTCGGCTGCCCCCTGCTGACCCTCCAGACCGGTCTGCCCTCAAGGTCGGGTCATTCCAGGTGACCGTGTAGCTCCCTGGGGTGGCCCAGCTGCCTGAGACCCATCTCCCCTGCTCCCGCTGGGAGCCCTAGCTCTCAGCACCTGCTGAACGAATGAACAGGAAGCTGAATGAATGGCTGTGTCCTGGGGCACACGGGAGGGCCACCTGACCAGGTCAGCGGAGGTTCCTGGAGGAGGTGACCTCTAAGCCGGGACCTGGAGCATGACCAGAGTCAGCCAAGTGAAAATGGCCGGAAGGGGTGCTCCTGGCAGGGGGAAGCGCCCGCGCAGAGGCCGGGAGGTAGGAGAGAACACGCAGTTATGGGACCCCAAATCGTTTAGATGAGCTGGGAGGGGAGGGGGTCCCAGAGGAAACCAGAAAAGGCAGGAGAGGTGCTGGGGCCGGGCAATGTGGCTGTGCCACCAGGACGCCCAGAGAGCCAAGGTCACTACCAGGGCTAGAACTTCCCCAAATGAGGATCCCAGGGATGTCAGAAGGGCCCGGGCTGCCCAGCGCTGGGGGTCCCCCTTTCCACGGTGGTCTTTAGGGCTACCCCCACCCCCGAGCTGTGCCACCCTGGCACCAGCCATGAGGTTGCAGAGAGCGAGCTGAATCCCAGAGGCACCGCCGGGCAGCAGGAAACGGCGTCCACCCCCTAAGAGGCCAGAAAGGCCAGGGCCACAGCCAAGGAAGCGTGCGGACCCCCAGGGCGAGGCTGGGAGCCAAACCCACACCCCCGGAGCATCCCCAGCAGCGGGCATGGCCGGGCAAGCAAGGGACACAAAGGCCGCGGTGACCCTGTGAGAGTCACTGTGAGCACAGAGGAGTTCCGCGAGTTTTCCGGCGTAAAGCAAGTATTTCCAAGCACCTACTACGGCGCCACACCTGTGCGGGTCAAGACTCCAGCCTGCCCCTCCCCAGCGGGGAGGGACATCGGCCTTTATTTCAATGAGCCTCTTCCTGATGACTAGCGAGGTTCCGCATCTTTTCACTTGTTTACCGGCCATTTGTTTCTCTCCTCCGGGAACTGCCGGTCCGCGCTTTCTGCCCGTTTTTCTTATTGATTTGTGGGCACTCTTCGCATATCAAGAGAGGAGCAGAGAAGCAGCCCTCTGGGGCAGATCCTCAGGGCCTCCCATGAGGGGCCTCGGTCCCAGGAAAGGGAGGAGGATTTGCATGGGTTTCTGGATGCTTCTAGGGAATCTCCACACACACAACCCACCCCCCCCCCCCCCCCCCCCCCCCCACAGCCCAACTCTGCTGGAAGATGAAGTGTCTTCTGCAGGTGGGAACCCCTGCCAGGGCTGCATCTCAGCTGGCAAAACCCAGAGGGCTTATTTTTTACTTACACTGAGAAGTCTACACAGCCGGTGGCCGCCAGGGTGCCCCTGATGGCACCCCAGGGGGGCCAGCTGGTGAAAATGGGCATCTAGGAGGAAGAGATGCCTTGCACCATCCCCGGGTAGTTCAAGGGTGCCCATCCCACAAAAGGGGTGGCTCCTGAAGCCTCAGGTCCACCCTCCCACCAGAATTCCAGGACCCCTCTGCACCCACCATCCCTGCCCTCCCATCCAGGCCCCCTCTACGCCCCAGCCCCTTGTGCTCTGCCACCTGACCTTTGGGGGCCAGAAGCATCCCACAGTTTATTTTCCTTCTAGCACTTTCTGTATTTCAGCGGACAAACAACGCAGGCCATAAAACTGATTTCCAGAGCCTATAAAGGCAATAACATTTAAGGAGCCAGGAAAAATAAAGCCCCTCCTTTCTTGGAGTAACGGCTGCCGGGAGCCCTAGTGGGCCCCTTCTGCAGCTGGGGCGGCACGGAGCGGGCCAGCCAGCCCGCTTCCTGCTCCAGGTGGTAAATGGCCGCTCGGCACGTGTTCTGAGGGGACCACGGCAGCCAGGGGGCTGCAACTGCCTGCCTACCTCTCCCCTACTCCCCTGCCCTCGCTGCGCTCACCCCCACACCCACTCTCCACTAAGCTCCCGGCAGAAGAGCCTGATTGCAGATGGCAAGCCATCGTCCTGGGGCGAGCAAGGTCACCCCACTGTGGCCAGAGCAGGAGAGACTGGCCATGCCGAAGGCGGCCCAGTGGGCGTCCTGGGCAGCCAAGCCCACGGTCCTGCTCTGCACCAGGCTTGGGTGAGCCCTCGGGAGGGCAACGACACGGCCACAGCGGGGGTCACTGTGACCTCTGGATGCCAGAAGGGGGGTGGGGTCCCGATGGGGCCTGGACAGCTCAGCTCTCCCCCAGGCTCTCCACACAGCCCCCCAGCCTGGGCTGACACCATGCCCGCTGAGCAGGAGGACACCTGGAACTACAAGTGGTTGCCACCTGCCCACTCCCCCTCCTTCATTCATTCACTGACTCCCCCACTCATTCATTCATTCAAGGGTGATGTGACATAGTGGAAAGTACCCAGGATACACAGATCTGGTTCAAGCTTCCTGACTTGTCTGGGGACAAGTCACTTAACAGCCCTGCACCATGGCTTCCCCATCTGAGAAATGGGAATACCAAACGCCACCTCCCAGGTCATCAGTATCATGATTATTCTGGGCTCCGAGAGCTGCCACCCGGGACGGCTCTCTCCTGCTTGGCGGCAGGAGGCTGGGCAGGGATGAGGGCAAAGCGCAGAGGGGAGGGCGTGCCTGGAGGCAGGGGGATGGACCAAATGACCTCAACCATCCTTCCAGGCAAGGATGAAACCAGGTAGGGGACAGGGCACCCAGGCAGGGAAAGTGCCACCTTCAGGGCAGATCCATTGTGCGACCCCCCTGCCCCGGGCCTGTGGGGGCCCCTCTCAGAAGTCGCTCAGCCCCCTTCTCCTCCAGGATTAAAACACATCCTGACATGGAATTAGCCGCGGGCTCAGCCTGAGGCTTAACCACTAAGGGGTGGAGAGAAGCCAGGGTCTTCTAACCAGGGCCACCCCCCCCAACAAAGGGGCCCCCAGAGTCTCTGTGGGAACAGGAGGGGTGGGGAAGCGGGTTGCCAGCCGCCAGGAGCACTGGGGTGGGCTCCGAGGGGCTCTCAGGCTGAGCCCCATGTGGGGCTGAGAGTCCGGGACTACCTGGAAAGCACCCTGAGGCTCTGGAATTTATGCAGCTGCCTGTGTGCCTCTGGGGGCGAGATGGATCTCCAGACCGCTTTTCTCAGCAGGAACGAGTCTTTTCTTCAAATCGATGGTGACACATCTTTAAACTCCAATATTAAGGAGGGAACGATTTGGCCGGCCCCCTGGGGGAACCCTTATTAGTCACCGGCTCATCGGAGAGAAATCGCAGCGGCAGACCCAGTGGGTCTGGGCAAGGCAGGAGGGACACGGGGACCTGCAGTGAAAAACAACAGGGCAGAGAGGCCTCCCAAGTCGGGAGCAAAGCCATGTGAGGGGAGGTGCACTCAGAGAGTGAGACTAGAGGGGGCTCCGGAGCAACGTATGAAGCATCTTAGGGGAAATAAAGAGCTGTCAGGAAGGGTAATGGAGGGAGAAAATGGAAAAAAAAGGGAGAGAGGAGAAAGAGAAAGAGGCATTAAGCTCAAGTTTAAATTCATTTCCAAGTGTGGAGACCTAAAATCTTATTTCCCATTTTGCTATGGCTTCCAGGAAGCTCAAAGACACATTTCATATTCAGTTGCAAAAGACTTGCTCAGACTAGTTTTGAGGTGCCAGGAGCCAAGCTGCCCCCAAGTAGCCACCAAGAGCATTAAATACAAGGGGGGGCATGAACTGTGGTCCTTCAATGGACCAGCATAAGTGGCAGGTGGCAGGGCTGAGCAGAGGCCACAACCAGGAATGAGGAGAGAGGCGGGCAGGTTGGAGAGCACGTGCCGAGGGTGTCTAGGCCCAAGGTGTCCCAGGTGTGGCCAAGGGCACAGGGCACGTTCTTATTAGATGCCCAGGTTGGCATCCTGCCTCCTTACTTGAGTCTTTTTATTCCTGTTTTAATGGTTCCCTGGTTTTACGGCACCTCTTTTTCATTGGAAATAGGTGGGTTAAACATTCTAAAAAAATCAATTGCAGCTCAAACGCCCACTTCCTCGGTGACAAGTCACCGTTTATCGAGTTCCAATGACTTGTCAGGCATTTGCAGGCATCGTCTCCATTCTCCCAAACACGTTTAGGGGGATGCCACTCTCCCGGGTTTACGGATGAGGAAACTGAGGCACAGAGGGGAGGGGTACCTTGGTCAAGGTCACAAGAGCTGGTCAGTGGCCACAGCAGCACTGGGACCCAGTCCTGTCCTGTCTGTCCCTGACACGCCCCCCAGCCAGCCCCAGAGCCCAGCACCCCACTCTGCGCGCCAGAGGGGGCTCCCACCCCGCTTGTCAGGAGGGAGATGAGGCTGAGTGGAGGGGGTCAGGTGACTCCGAGAATTCCATCGCCCTCTGGCCCTGCCTGCAACACCTTGGTCCCCTCCCTGCCAAACCCCGAGGCTTGGGCTGCAACCGGCCCCACTTTCCGTGACCCTCACCAGGGGAAGGTCCCCGCTCGCCGGCCACCAGCCGGGATTGAGCTCCTCTGACAGGCAAAGCTGCAAAGCTCCTGTCGCAAATGTCAATTCTGGGCCATTTGGCGCGTGGATTTTAATGTTCCTGTTTCTCCTCAACATCCTCAGCAAGGTAGCTCTCGCTTTTCAAAAGGGACGTGGCGTTTGATGATGTTTGAGCAGGAGGTGAAATACAGCCGGGCGGCACTAATGAAACAGACGCGAGCCCGGCTGGCGGGGACGGCTGACAGCAGGCCTCTCCCCCCGACGCTCGCCCAGCCCCAGCCAAGCGCCTATTTTTATGACAATTACGAAATCGGAGAGGGGGAGGGGGCGTGATGGAGAGGGGGAGGGTGGGCACCACCGTCCAAGGCCCACTTGTTGCGTGGGGAGCGGGGTGCAGCTGATGGGGTTCTAATGAACCACAGTGGGTGACGCCAGCCGGGTGTCTCGGGCGTCCCCCACGGCTCAGCCCCCCTGTGCTTGCGGCCTCCCCCACCCGCGGTCAAAGCCGGCTCCACATCCCAGGACGCGTCCTCCCCGGGGCTGGGGCCCGATACCCCCCCGCGGACATAAAAAGCTGCGATCGCTCCCCGCCCCGTGTGCAGGGAGCAGGAGCCCCCACAGCCGTGCCCACCGGGCAGCTGCTTCACCCGAGGGTCCTCGGCCAGGAGGAGTCATCAGTTCCCGCACTGCGGTGTCCCTCCCGGGGGCTACTGTGTGGGGGTCCTAGGGCCGAGGATGGGCGCCTGCCTGCGCTGGGCCCTGTCCAGGGGTGCAGACCCGGGGCCCGTGGCCCCCGTCCCCGCCCCACAGGCGCTCCGGTCGGGGTGGGGGTTGAAGGGAGATAATTCACTAATTAAGAACAATCGTTTCCTAGCCCCCACCGCGAGTCAGGCATAGCAGGCACTAACTCACTTTTCCCTCCATCCTCGCACAGGTGTACATGTGGAAACTGAGGCACAGAGAAGCAGGAGTGGGACTAGATTTTACCCCAGTCTGTTTCATGAGCGGCCACGGCCTCCACAGGCCTCCGAGGCTGGCCCCTGCCACACCCCAGGGGCCTCCAACCTGGGCCTGGCCACCTGCCCCCAGATAGCGGCTCCCTTCCAACGGGCGTTAAATCGAGACTGCAGGCAAAGGGGGCCTGTGATGGCGCCACCGCGGCCAGGTGAGACACGGCTGAGGAAGCACCTGGAAGAATTTGCAAAATACATACGCGAGCCCCAAGGTGAGCTTCTGACACAGAGGAAGAGCCTGCGCAGGGGACAGGAAGGCAGGGCTGGAGGCTGCAGGGGGCTGCAGGGCGGCCTCGGTCTGCCAGCTCGGGCTCTGCAGATGCCCTGAGAGGGACCGCTTCTGTCACCTGGCCCCCCAGGGAAAGGGAACATCCCCCGTCCTGCCACCTCCCGGTCCCACACAGGCTGTTCCCACGTAACACACACACCCTTCCCCACGGAAGGCAGCAGACACTGACAGCCCTGCCGTTATGGGGGGAGGGGGGAGCTCAGCCCGCTTGCCCTGTACCCTCCCTGTCAGGAAACCCCAAATTCAAAGGACTGGCCGACAGGAGGGGGCGCCTCCCTCAGCCACCTCGGGCCCAGCAGGGGCTCAGTTCCCCCCAGGGAGGACAGGAACGACGTGCCCTCAGCCTGCCCACCAGATAAAGGGACCATCTCCTGTCCCCAGCCCAACTGGATGCTGGGCGCACAGCAGGCCCCGTTCTGTGGGTCTGAGTGACCCTCCTGGAGAAGCAGCACGAGCAGCGAGCACAGAGCCTGGCATTTCTGGATGGTTCATTCTATCCTAGACACGGTGCTGCGCATTCCCCACGAACTGTCTCCTTTCACACTCACCACGACCCCAGGGGGTGGGTCCTAGGGCGCTCTTCTCCCCATTTTACAGACAAGAAAACTGAGGCTCAGAGAGGTTAACTGACTTGCCGAAGGTCACACAGCTGGGGCAGATTGGAGCCGGGACTCACACCCAGGGCTCCAGCTCCCAATCTCCTGGGATGGAGACTCTGGCGCAGGTGGGGCTGTCTGGGGAGTAGGAGGTGAGGACAAGAAGCTGGATCCTTTCGCACTCTTTCTGGGTCATGTTACGTCCTCGGGGCCACCCCAAGCTGGGAGCAGGCCAGGCCTCACGCAGGATGCCCAAGGTCAGGGTGTGAAATGTGGGCGAGCCCACCCCAGGGGTCTGGAGAGAGCAGATGCAACGCAACAGCCCCCCAACAGCGACGTCTGCACAGAGCTGGGAGCTGAGAGGAAGGGACCCCAGTTCCTGGTGGGCGTCTGTGGCTCCCACGTGCTTTGCCACGCCCCTCCCCCTTCCAGGACACACGTGTCCATCCGTCACACGGACAGGCAGGCCACAGCCCCCTGGGAGGCCCGAGGGTGGCTGGGCAGCCCTCTGCCAGCGCTGGCGGATCCTCTGGGAGAGCGAGCCAAGGGCTGCGGATCCAGCCCTTTTCACGCTTGGCCAATTTAATGGTCCCCATTAATTTCAAAACACACACATCCCCGCCAGCTCCGGCCTCCTCAGCCTGGTGCTCGGGGTGGAGAGCACACTGGGGACACGGGCCAGCACACAGGTGTGGGTGCTGAGGCCAGCCGGCCCCAAGGACGGGGAGGAGCGGGACACAGCGTACCCAGGGCCGAGCAGCAGAGGGCAGGCGGGCAGCGGAGCCCTGACAGGTGTTTTCTGACCATGTGTCTCTCATGAGGGAGAGAAAAAGGCTGGGAGTCAGGCCACTTTCCTGCTGTGTGACTCTGAGCAGGTCACTGTCCCTCTCTGGGCTTCAGATACTCTCCTGTCTCCCTCTATAAGACTGTCAAAGCCTTGAGCGCAGGCAGTGGGTCGCTGAGCCTTGTACCCCCACAGCCTCAGAGCCAGGCACCTCACAAGCACCCCACACGTGTCTCCCACTGTCCTCGTCTGTAAAATGGATTAGCCCCTGCCAGCCCCGACTTCTATGACCAATGACGAGGGGCAGGGTGGGGTCTGGGCTGGGGCAGGAGGAGGGGGCCCAGAGGGGGTCCTTGGTTCATCCCGTCCTTCCTGCTGTCTGACCAGCTCTCAAGGGCATACGATCACTCAGTCAGTCAACAAACACTTATTGAGACCCAGGACAGAGTCCCCGGGGCCAGGGTCCAGGGCCCACCGGCGCGTTCCTCGTGGAAGGAGGGAGAGGGTCTGGCTAAAACAATGGGAGGCTCTGCAGAGGACCCTGGAGTGGAAGGACCTTGCAGGGTCCTCAGGTCCCGCCCACCAGCCAAAGCTGAACTGGCCGGACCAGGCCGGCGAGCCCCGAGGGAACCTCAATAATTCAGGAGGGATCCATCATTTATGAATTTATGTAACCGCTTCCCGACCTTGTGGACACAAGGCGCCCTCCTCTTGCAATGGTGGAGACGAGGTCCCCTGGGTATTCTGGGCTTTCTAACGTGGGCAGGCGGCCACCTGGACCCCAGGCCTCCCGGGTGGCCCCCCCCACCCACTCTGCCCCTCCCCCCAGTCTGGACCCAGAGAGCTTCTGAAAAACCAAACCCGGTCACGTCCCTCTTAAGCCCCAAGTGCGAAAGGCGAGGGTTTGATTCTTGGCTCTGCCTTTTACCAGCGCCGTGGCCCCGTCCGTGCCTCAGTTTCTCCGTCCGTAAAGTGGGGGAAATATTAGTGCCTGCCTCAGAAATCAGGCCATGTGTACAGTGGGGGGGGGCAGCGCCTGGCCCTGGGGGGACAGTCAGTAACAAGTGGCCCCCCGGCCCAGAAGCTGAGGCTCCATGGGGGGCGCTGGGGGCAGGGGCAGGGGACACAGGAGGATCAAGCAGGCCCTGGGAGCTGAAACCCATCACGAGGCCTCGTGGAGCAACGCACCCAGGCCCAGATGTCGGTCCCACCTTTTCTGTGCTGACTACCAGCCACCCCACCCGCCCCACTTCCCAGCTCTCCTGCAGCGAGGCCAGATGACAACATGCCCACCGTGGGGACCCAAAGTTTCCCACCAGAGAAGAAAAGGGAACAAAGAAGAGGTATTGTCACTCACCCGCAAAATAAAAGGATGTCCTGGCGGCTCTGGAGTCTGGTGAACCTCCCCTCCCAGCACCACTACTGGTGAGCTGTGTGGCCTTAAGCAAGTTGCTTCACGTCTCTGAGCCCATTTCCCCATTGACACCGCAGGGCTGATAGAATAAGACCAGGAAGCCAGGAGAGGTGGCCTGGGGTGTGAATACAGCCTAGATCTAGAGGGAGAGCCTCAGCTGAGGACCGGCCACGGCTCATTCCAAGCCCCTCAGAGCTTCCCCGAGTCCCACCTGCCTCGTTCCTCCTTGCCAGCGCTCTCTCTCTCTGCCCCTGGAATGCTCTTGTCCAACTTCTGACTCAGCTCCCCACTTGTCAGCTCCCATGCCACCTCCTCCAGGCAGCCTTCTGGATTGCCTCCCACCTCTGCTGGCAGGACTCCTGTCCGTTACAGGCTTTGCTGTCACGTGTCTCACCCCACATTTGGGATTAGAGGTCGTGCCTTTTGCAGCCCAGGGCCTACCCCAATGTCTGGCACACAACAGGCCCGCCGAATACATCTGTCGACAAACAAAGGCCACGCACCCAGTTCAACTCAGTCACCTGCAGAGCTGGGGCCTGTCAACTCTTCCTCTGAGCCTTGGCTTGATCTTAGAAAACGGGGATCAGAGTCAACGCCAGCCTGCCTCTAGGGGTGCCGAGCGGTCAGCACCGAGGGACTGGCGGGTCTCGCCCGTGCTCCCCAGGGCCAGGGCCCAGCGGGTCCTCCACTGCCCAGAGGTGCCCGCCTACCACCCTCCCCGCCCGCAGGAGGGGCCGCTGCTGTCGGCGCCAGTAGGCTTCAGCAAACACATTTAAATCGGAAGTGACAGATAAAGCGATTTACGGCGACAGTTAAGCGTCAGATCACTTCCCACAAGGCAGTCGGTGTCCCCGACCCCCTGCCTGCGAGTCCATCAAAACGGTGTCTAAATCACCGACTCCGAGCGGTGGCCCAGGGACAGTGAGGGGCCGGGCTCCTGGGGCCCCCAGGCAGCAGAAGGGGTGAAGCAAGGACTTTGGGGGGAGGAGGGCGCTCGGCGGCCGGCAGATTTTCACAGATCAAAGCCCTGCGACTTAAGGCACCAGAGCGCCACTCAATGCCTTCCTTTAAATAAAGAAGCGGCTTAAAGACCTCCCAGCGCGGCCAGCTTGTCACCATGAAGCCTGGCTTGCCACCCGCTCTGCATGGCCCAGCCCGCGTGCCGCTGACCCGCCTGCCTCCCGTCACCTCCTCGCAGAATTAATTGGTCCCTGTGGTGTCCCATGGCACTTTGTTGGGACCTCACTTCCAGGGCTTTGTCACATTATTTTCCACTCAGTGGCTCCCGCTTGTGACTTCTGGGGGCTCACTGTGTGCCAGACCTGGGCCTGAACTCGTGTCACCATCCTTGCGCCCACCCGGGGTGGGGCGGATGAGAATCCATTTGTCAGATGAGGAAATGGAGGCCCTGGGACGCCTGGCCAGAGGCCACAGCACCGCCAGCAGAAACGCTGGGGTGTCCGCTGGGTCCTGGCCTCTGTGCCCACGGCCCCGACTCGCTGGCCTGGGACAGCTGTGAAGTGAGAGATTCCTTCCATCTTTGCACAAAGCATCACATTCGTCCCCGCTCTGTCCCATTATGCCCTGAAGGCCAAAGCCAGCGGCCAGCCTCCTAGGACATCTTTGTGCTGTGACATTTCCAGCCTGGGACTCAGCTGTCTGTCAGGCGCAGGCCTGGTCAGCTGGGAAACTCAAGGGCACGGAAGTGACACAGTCAAGGTCACATCCCCAGCCTCACCCCGTGGCACAGAGAAGGTGTAAACACACCAGAAGCTGAAGCATCCCCAGGTGGGGACCCCCAGACCTGAGCCTTCTCTGGAGGAGATGCCGGGTGTAGCTCCCCAGACACAGCCTGGGGGTCACAGGCAGAGCTGGAGAGGCAGGCAGTGCCCAGAGAAGCTCCTGCGCCAGGAGGGGGCCTGCAGGGGCTCCCTGGCTATCTCACCAGCGTGGCAGCCCAATTCGATTAAGATGGATGCGGCGTGCCCCGTGGGCAGGAGCCGTGGCCGGAGCAGATGGCGGGAGCAGGCACTCTCCGGGCGCTGCTGAGCAAGCGGCCTCAGCCAGCAGGGCTCGGGAGGGCCCAGGGAGGCCTGGCACCATGCCTGGGGACTGGGGGGTTCGGTCCTACCCCTTGGGACCTCAAGCCCTGCCACCCACCGGCCAGGCATCCCCTGTTCTACTCTCTGCCCCAGCCCCCCTTCCACATACCACCTAACATGCATCACATCCCACACCCCCATCCCCACATCCTACACACACCACACACCCCAATCACATCTCAGATACCAAGAGAGTGGAGTTAAACCAGTGCCAGACTTCAAATGTGGGGGGACCAGCTGTGAAACGATCTTATTTCCTAAGGTCCTGAGAGAGGCTGTGGTGGGGGGGGGGTCTCCTGTGTGGGGAGGGAGGGGTGAGGTGGCCGGCAGGGAGGGCACCTGGTCCAGCCCTCTCCAAGGATGGGGGATGGGGGATGCCCTCAGCCGGGCTGGAAACCCCCCCAAAGCCCAGGGCTCTTTGGGATGGAGGGGATTCTGGGGGTTCCCCTTTCTCTCCCAGGCCCTTCCAGCTCCCCCGCAGCCCCGTCCCCATAGTCCCTGCAGCTGGAGCCAGGCCCAGGCAGCGACGGCACCCTCCCTGCCCCTCAACATTGGCCGCAGGGACACCAAGAACCCCCAACACCAAATCCAGACCCAGCCTGTCTGACCCATGCCAGCCCGACGGGCCACCGACCCCCGCGGGCGGGGCCCACACGGCCCCGGCTTCAAAAATAAAAATTGAACAATTCCCCCCGGAGGTAATTGCCGCTCCTTTCGCCCATTGTGGCGCCCGCGCTGAGAAGCAATTATTCACGGCTAATGATTATAATCAAGTCAAATAGAATTTAATGGACACGTATTCGCTTCCTGCCTGAAACTTTACATATGAATTAAGCACATATGGGTTTCACGAGGCACGGGCCAGATTTATGCAGCCCCGAAAAGCCCGCGGCCCGCGACTTTTATTCGGCTCATGAACAGGCTGATTGACGGCTGCGCCGGGAACCGCGATCTCTGCTGCCCCCTGGTGGGCGGCGCGCCCGGCGCAGCCAGCGCCGCGGGACCCCCGGGTGTCACCCGGTGCCAAGACCCCCGAGGACCCCCGAGGTCTGGCCAGTGCCCAGAGAAGTGCAAACGGCTGCAGGGAGGGCCCGAAGGGGACGCAGGCCGTGTGTGGGAGCCCGCATCCTGGTCTGCCCCAGCCATCCCCTGGGTCCCGGGCCAGTTCTGGGTCCTCCCTGCTGTGAGACGCTTTCTAGAAAAAAAGGAGATCCTGGGAAAAAAAAAACGCCAAGAGGTGTTGGGTAAACTGAGGCGAGCAGGGGGAAGTGAGAGCTGCTCCATCTGTGGGAGGGGCCCAGCATCCCTTGGCATCCTGGGACAGGGTTGACACCCCCAGTGACGAAGGTGGCATTGATTCTGGCACCGACAGCAGCGGCACATGCTGAGCCCTGGGCTCACGCTACAGTTCGTGAGCATCTCTCCTAACGCCCTCAACAATCTGACGGGTGGGTTTCCTGGCATCCCCATCCTGCAAGGAGGAAACAGAAGCCCAGGCAGGTACCCGGGGGAGGGGAGTCCCCAGATGGACATGGCAGCTGCTGCCACCCCCGGCCCCAGCACAGTGAAATGAAGCCAGGACGAGAGTGCTCTTCCGAGCCCTGGCACTCGGAGTCTCGCCAGGCACAAGGGCACTTAGCAAGAGCCATCAATCATGCCCGCGGCCACGCATGCCTCCAGAGGCCCCACCTCGCTCCATCTGCGTCCCACTGACTCCACGCCCAGTCCCCATGCCCTCCCTGCTGGCCAGCCAGCCACCCACCAGCGCAGCTGGCAAGGAGTTTCTAAGATGCCCCACTTTTCCTTCTGGCCACTTTGCAGTTCAGCAAGGAAAGTTCCAGCAGGGCGCCTCCCACACCCTTGCCAGTGATCGACAGGGCCGGGGCACTGGGCAGGGCAGCCCCATGGGCCTGCCGGAATGTCCCCTCAGCCAGGGCCCCAAGGCTCGGTCCTTCCACCCCAGCCAGCCCTTCCCGAGTCAGACAGCAAGAATGCCCTTCTCCGCTATGCCGTTATGACATCTGCCAACCCAGCTTGGCCTGACTTAGCCCCATGTCTCCCCAGATGGACTCACAGACGGCGCTGCCACCCACCGTCCCATGGCCCAAGGGAAACACAGCAGAAGCGCCAGCAGAAACCCAAAGGTGACCCGAGCTCCCTCTGCTCCGAGTCAGAACTCCTGCCTTCGTGTGACTGGTCATCTGCGCGAGGAGACTGGCAACGTGGGGGGAGGGGACACCCGTGTGACCTCACCGTTCAGGAGACACGCAGAGCAAGGTCACGGCCAGAAATACCACCAGACCACAAACAAGCAGGCCCGGAGGGGCCGAGCGGCCACCACGCCCCGGGTGGCGTGAGCCCAGTCACTTAGCATCAGCACCACCACGTCCCGGAGTCTCTCGGTGACTCCACTCCTGGCCAGCACGGGGGTCAGACATGATGGCTGCAAGCCCAAGGGTGAATGAAGGAGACGTGACACACTCCCGGGGGTGCCTGAGACACACAGCGGGGGGTTTCCCTGTGAGTCAGCCCAAGACGAAGGGTCTGCCTGGGTCTCCAGACCTTTCTCTGAGAAGGAGGCTCCTTGTGATCTTGGCAGCCACAGCGAGGGATTCGGCCCCCACTCGCCCTTGTCCCATGAACCCCTGTGCACCTGCCCCTGCACACCCCACCCCTGACCTCAGCCAGACAACACCGAAGGGGGGCGGGGGGGAGAGCAGCCACCTTCCTTCCTCCCTCCCCCAAGAGTGGAGAGAAGCAGCAGCCTCGCAGACTCTCCACGATACACTGCCAGGCCAGCAGAGCCAGCTAGGATGCTGAGCGTGGGGCACGGGACCTCTGTCCCCACCCTTCCCCCAACACCTCCCTCGCCTGCCCCAGGCCCGAAGAGGGCAGGGCGGGCAGGGGGCAGAGGAAGGAAAGCCGCGGTCAGGGGCATCTGCAGCCCCCAGGTCGGACCTCCCCGTGCTGGCCTCCGCCTTCCTGGCAGGGCAGCACGGCACCATCCCAGCCAAGCTCTCTCCCTTCCCGGCCGCTAATGGGTCTCAGAGCTGAGACACAGCCTGGCCAAGGGTCCCCCGCCACAGCGGGTCAGGGTTTCACGGGGAGAGGAGTCCACGTGGCAGACACGCTGAGCTCCCGTGGCGCCAGCAGGACATCCTCATCCAGCTGCCCGAGCCTCACGGGAGCCAGGTGGCGTCCACCTGTGCCCGGCTTGGCAGACCACAGCAAAGGCGACGCGGCGGCCACAGGGGCCCTGGCTCAGAGCGGCCAGAAGCCCCCACTCACCGGCGTTGACAATGGCGTCCACCTCCAGCTTGGTGATGTCGCCTCGGAACAGGGAGATCTTCTCATTGAGCTGCTTGTCCTTCTTGTACTTGGGGTCCTCCACCTTCGCAGCCCCTGGAACAAGCAGAGGCGGGGGGGGTCACAGAGAGGCCCCCCTGCAGACTGACGGGCTAGGTAGGCCTCTGTCAACCCCTCCACCTCCAGAGGCAGCCGGCCGCGTGGGGACCGGGGACACTGGCAATGACAGCTCACACTGATCAGGCACCTACTGTGTGCAGCACACTCTCGGTCTTCTCGAATCTTCACAACATTACGCACAGGTACAGCATTTACGTCATCCATCCCCATTTGACAGACGTGGAAACTGAGGCCCAGGCAGGTTACGCGACTTGCTCCCGTTACCAGTTACCAGGCCTGCGAGTTGCACGCCCCGCAGCTTCAAATCCCAGCTCTGACAACCCTGCGATCGTGGCTCCGGGGCTCAGTTTCCCAAAGGTGCAATGGGGATAAAAATGGAACCCGCCCCAGGCTGTGTCATCACTAAGGAGGTGCCGCAGACCACGTGCCCTGCACAGAGCGGGCACTCGGTGATGCTGTGGCAATTCTTCTGGACGTTGTCCCTAGGATTCTCCCGAGACGTGGGTCTGAGGAGGGCACCGCCTACCTTTCGAGGTCTCCTTCCACGTGGGAATCTTCTTCAGCCTAACGAAGTCCCGGCAGAAGTAATGTTCCTCCCGCTGCTTGTCACTCAGGCCCTTCAGAAAGGCTGCGGGGGGGGGGGGGGGGGCAGGGAGGAGAGTCAGGGGGCAGGGAGAGGAGCGGTCTGGGGGCTCTCCCACCCCCGCAGTGCTCCCCTCCTCACGGGGACTCTGGCCCCCTCCAAGGATGCAAACCAGCCCTACAGTCCATCCCTCCCACAGGCACATGGGGAGGGGCGCTGAGGGAGGGCCACGCGGCCCCCGCCAGAGCCTGGAGGCCCCCAGAATATCTTGCCCTGCCCTCTTTGTTCAGGAGGGGAAACTGAGGCCCAGGGAGGTGGACGGTGTCTCTCAGGCACCACAGACCTGAGTTCAGAATTCAACTCTGCCACTTTCCAGCTGCGTCCACACCTCTGGGTCCCCAATTTCTTCGACTATCGAATGAGGACTAAGATGGCCCTTGCAGAGTAATTTCAAGCTTACTCACGCATGCCAAGGCCACGCAGGTTGGTGGCACTGAATCAGTGACATTATCAATCTGTTACATCATCAATCAGTTATATTATCAATCAGTTACATCATCCATCGGTTACATCATCAGTTACACTATCAATCATTTACGTCATCATTCGGGTACATCATCAGTCCGTTGCATCAGCATTGTGTTATTTGTAGGCGGCAGGACACAGGGAGCCAGGACAACTGTCCTCAAAGAGCCACAGAACCAGGCGGATCCGGTGCCTGTCCTCGACGTCCCCCCAGCACCGGCAGAGGGCTCCCCACGGAGACATGCCCTGCTGGGGCCTCTCCCGCGTGAACCAAGGGAGCAGCTGGAACTGTCCCCATTTTACAGATGAGAAAACAGGGGCTCAGGGAGGTTACGAAGCCACACACGGTCACGCAGCTGGGGAGCGGCGAGCGCCCATCCGCTCAGGACTCTGGGTCCCCGGGGCTGGCACCCCTGCTCCGCCCGCCCCCCAGGCCTCGCCGTCCCCGTCCCCGAGGGCAGCGCCAGGCAGGGGAGCACTGACCCCCCTCCGAGGCTTCCCGCCCCAGCGGCGGTCCCGGATCGCGGTTCGCGGGCGCCCCCTGCCGGCCCGAGGCCACCGGGGCACCCGGGCGCTCGGCCCAGCTTTGCTCCCCTCGGAGGACCACACGCGGCCCAGATGGCGCGGCCCCCGCTGACCCCGCGGTGGGGGCAGCAAACAGCGAAGGCCACAATCAAGGAGCCCCAAACGCGTGAGAAAATGTGCAGAGTGGGGGGCAGTTAGAGGAGCTGGGGGGAGCGGACAGGTTAGCCTTCTGGAGCCTTCCGTGGGGATGGCTGCGAGGGGCAGGGGTGCAAGACGGGTGGGTCCCCGCGCATTCGCTGTGCCTCGACAAAGTCTGACTCCATCCGAGCCGCTGGTCCTCGTCGAGGCTTGAGTAGGATGGAAGGGGCCCATGCCACGGTCCCGCTCAGCACCGTGGGGGGCTGTGATAAAGGCAGCCCCCCCCCCCCCAGTCTGCTTAAGCTGCGGCTCCAGCAGGAGGGCGCTTTGTGGCAGCCACTTCGCACCTCCCTCCACAAACACCTCTGACAGACGTGCAGGCCCTGCCTTCAGTGCGGGGACAACCCCCCCACCCCCGCCAAGGGCTCCCGGCCCTCGACATCGCAAAATCCAGCAGGGGAGATGGAGCCCGACCAGGCTTTACTCACTCAAGCAAGTAACCCAAATCCCGAGAAGGGTGAGGGGGGGGGGGATGGTCACGGGGCTGGAAGGGGAGGTAATGGGAACCCCAGCCCAGGGGGGCTTATGTGAGACTGGAAGAGGAGTGGGAGGTGACCAGGGCCGGGAAGGGTGTTCCGCCAGCTGGAACAGCATGTTGAGGTCCTGGGTGAGTGAAATTCAGAGTGTGGGGTGGGCAATGGGGGTAGGCATAGGGGGAAATGAGGCTGAGAGGAGGCTGGGCCAACCACGGAGCCACCAAGGCCTGTTAAGGACTGACTTCATCCCAGGGGCCCTGTAAGCAGATCAGACATGCTTTCACCAGATAGAGACTAAGATCTCCCAATCCTGAGCAGTGCCATTTTCATCCTTTCTAAGAGGCCAAGGGTTTCCTGCCACAGATGGCCCCCCGCATGGATGTTCACAGCCCCTTTCCCTGCCCGCCCTTCTCAAGGGGCGGCCCTCCCCACTGGGCACGTGAGAAACGGGCCAAGGGCTGCCACTTCAATGCTCCTTTCTTTGTGTGTTGGGGGTGGAAGGTGGCGGGGTGGGGGGGAGTGCTGGGATTTGGGAGGAGCTGAAGCGCTTGTGCGAACCTCGGTTGTCCTCTTCTGCAAAATGGGGGTATAGAGAAATCCCTCCCGTGTTAAATGAGGCGTGGACAGGCTTCGTGGGGCACAGAGCACAGGTACCACCCAGCAAAGAACAGACTGCCACTCGCTGGCAGTTTGCATGCAGACCAGGCAGCTAATAAATATTCATCGAGCACCCAGCAGGCACCAAGCCTGGAGGCAAGGGGAGGTCCCGGGCCTGACCCAGCCGAGGGGGACTGGGACAGCTTCCTGGAAGAGGTACCCCACTGTCTCTGGTCTGCCCCAGGTGTTGTAAATCGCTAGAGAAAATCCCATCGCCAAGCAGACGGCTCCCTCTGAATTCTGGCTCTCCCCTCGGCGGCCCATCGGCCCGGCCACTCCAGTACAGCTCTGCAGGTGGGACCCCCCCAGCTCCCTTCTCCCCTCCCCCAAGCCTCCCCCACTCGTCCTCCAGCCATCAATGCTGCCTCCTCCTCCCACCAAGCCGGGAACCCCTGCCACCTGCCCACACCTCGTCCGTCCTCCCTCCCTTGGGTCACTGGGCACCAAGGTCCTTCCTCCCGGCGAGAGGCTGGCTCACCTTCCAGAGAACTCGCTCCCGTGGCTGCCCCTCCACGGGAATGTCCTCTCTGCCCTCAAACACCCTCTCACGTCCCTGTCTTTTAAAACAAAACCCTCCCTCCACACTGCATTCCACACCCCGCAGCCGTGGCCTCCTTTCTCTGTGCCCCTCCTCCACTGTCTACACTCGCTGTCTCCACCTCCTCCCTCCCTTGTGCACTCAGCACCCCCAGCCCTGTTGCCCCTCAGGATGCCCCCTCCTGGGGCCACCCGGCTCGCTGGCCCTCCTTCCACTGCCTCCCTCTTCCTCAATCTCCACCCTCCCCCAGGGCCGCACGTCAATCATGTCACAGCCCTGTATGCTGACATCCCAGTTTGCGCCTCCAGCCCATCGTCTCTCTTCCAAGCGTCTGCTCCCCCAGGCCCTGTGCCTGTGCTCATCCCCCAATTCCGCGTGCACAAAACCGACCTTTTGACTCCATCCCCGCAAAAGGCGTTTTTCACGAAATCCTCCATTCTCCGTCTCAGCGAGCAGCCCCAGACTTTGCTATCATTGCTCCCTAGATCCTTCCAGAAGCCCCCAACTCCCAGCTGACTACCCACGTCCACCCTATCATCTGTGCCTCACACAGCAGCCCAGGGGTCTTAGGAAGATAAGTCAGAAGTGGTCTCCCGGTTTCTAGCTCAGTTCAAGCACCAAGTCCTTATCAGGGCCCACACGGCAGCCTCGCCTCGCCCTCCCCAACTCCCGCGCACCGGCCCCCTAATCTCACTCTGCCCCCTCTGACCTCTCCAGCAGGCCACACAGATCACCTTTCAGTTCCTCCAACAGCCAGGCTGTTTCCTGCCTCAGGGCCTTTGCACCTGCTGTGCCCCCGCCTGGTCTTCCTTTGCAATCCCCTCCTCAGTCCTCCTGGCTCCCAGCATAGCCCCCTCCCATACGAGCTGTGCTTTATGCCTTACTTGACCTTGTTCCTTGCTTGACCCTGGCACCATGGGATCTGTCGTGCTTACGGTGGATTCCCACCACCTGGCACAGTGTAAGCCATGTGTGAGCATCGCGGGTGTCTGTGGGATGAATCCGGGGATGAATGCGCTGAGACCTGAAGGGCAAGTTTGCTAAGAGAACAGAGCCTTCCAGGTGGAGGGAACAGGGTATGCAAAGCCCCGAGGTAGGAGAGGGCATTTGGGTGGAGAAATGGAGAGAAATCTAGAACAGCTGGACCGAAGAGCAACAACAGAGCTGGCAGCCACCCCAGCTCGTCTCCCGCCCAAGGAACGGAGATGCTGGAAGGCATGGGCTGGCCCAGCTCCAGGCCAATACTGTGGCTGTGCCTCCTCTCCTGCTCCCTGGTCCCACAGGTTTGGGCTCGTGACCTGCCGACACTGTGTTCACGGGCGAGGCACTCACCCTCTCTGAGCCTTGGTTTTCTCATCCTTAGAATAGGGACACGCAGCCCCTGCCTGGGGCCCAGGCTGGCTGTGAATGCAAAGGGACTGTGAAAATATCTCGTAAGCCGCGAAGTGCAATATACACACCAGATATGCTCGCTCCTTCCTGTGAGTGAAATAAGAGAGCTCGAAGAGAGCAAAGGAAGACCAAATTTGGGAGAGAAAATATTTTTTTCCAACTTGGGGGCACAGTAGGTAGAGGAGCTTCTTAAGTTATTTGGGTCCCCATATTTGTCATCTCGCACAATTGTGACCAAAGACATCCCCCCTTCGAGGCCTGCGTGTGCCCAAGGGCGGGTACCACCTGCCAGCTGGCCCTGGGGCCAGGAAGTGAAGGCGCCTGCTGTGACACTGGAAGAACGGGTACTCCAGGACCCAGACCAACCCTGTAGGACTCCCAGGTGCTGAGTCCATGGAACTAGGCTGGGGTGCCTGGAGACGGCTCAGGTCCCCTAGCAGACACCATCTGGCAGATGCCACCACCTTCCTTTACAGAAGAAGCAGAGCCATCTGCCCCGTCCACAGGCAAGCTGGTGGCAGGGGACTGACCCAAGGCTCTCTCCTGCACTGTCCCCCCAGTATCCATGGCCTGGTCTGAGTGACCCACAGCCCGCACGGTCCCCTCTCTCCAGCAAAGTCCAGAAGATGGCTCTGCTTCCCAGAGACGGAAAAGGAAGACAGCCACAGCTCCCAGCTCTGCCACCAGCCGACCGGGCACCAACCTTGGGGACATCTGTCAGCCTGTCTCTTCCAGCCCGTGGTCCCTAAGCACACACTTCTTAAGGCCAGCATGCAGAGTGCCGTGTCCTCATCTCCAGAACGAGGTTGTGGCCTGGCTGATCCCTGGGGAGTTACACACTGCATGTCTCTGATTTCTGGCGAAGGAGAAGCTGATGTGACTCTCCCATCAGCTCCGAGGAGCCGAGCACCATTGTCATGAGTCAGCGGGGGCACGCCCCCAGGCCCTCCTCCCTCGCTCTGGGAGGAGAAGCAGGCACCTGAAGCTTGGCCCACGCCCCGTGCGTTTATAACCTGTCCCACCTCCGTCTGCCAGCAGGACAGATGCAGACTTAAAGCCCAAGTGAGTTTTATTTTTCTTATAAAAGATGTACAACATACGTTCTAATTTTCTTTCCTTTTTGGAGAGGCCAGAGTATTTCTCGGCTCAGTGAGACAGGTGGTGTAAAGCGATGTTTGCAATAAATTTTGATGGGGAGGCCTGACCCCGGACGAAGCGCTTAGCGGCTCCCGGCAGCAGCGCCGAGCTGGGGGAGCGGGCTGCGCCAGGACCATAAAGTGCAGCGGGCGAACGGGACTCAATGATGGGTTTTAAGAAGTGTCTTTATGGCACTTTGCAAGACGGCCATCGGAAAGGCGAGGGCGGGCTGGCGCGGAGGGAGGGCCCCTCTGGAGAAGGCGGGTGGGCCAGGCTGAGGGGGCGGGTCAGGAATCACCGGGGCTCCCCGTCCCCCAAGAGCAGGGGCTGGTCAAAGCCCGAGACACCGGGGAGCTTTTCTGCTCTCCCTAGGCCCCCTCATCCCCGCGCACACTGGGACGAGCCAAGGCTGCTTCCCCAGGAGTCTGGCGGGAAAAGCCCCCCCAGTTCCCAGGAGCGCCTGGGGAATCTCCCCGGGTCGGCAGTCACATCAGAGAATCATCCGCGGGGGATGAAATGAGTCCTCGTCCCCGCCCAGTGGAAGCCGAGGCTGGAGCGCGTGAGCCCCATCCTGAGCCACCAGGGTGAGGGCACGTGGCTCAGGAGACGCAGGGCAGGGCTCCGCGTTTGGGGGGGTGGGGGACACAAGTTTCCATGAGCCCCAGGTCACTGCAGAGGAGGGTGCGCTGGGACTTGCCCACGTGTGATGACACCAACACCCACTCTCTTTTTAGCACATAGCCCTGCCCCCGCTGCGGGCTGGATGGCGGATCCGCGGCCCTTCTCCTGGAGGCCAGGCCCCTCCTGTGGTGACACAGCCCCCAGACGCCCCCAAGGGCCTGATCTTAAGTCCCCTCATGCCCAATCACCTTTATAGCACGACTATTTCCATAATCCTCTGATGAAAAGGCACTGTGGGGGCAGGAGGGAATGAGGCGCCCCAGAATGCAGGGAATTAAATTAGAGAAATTCAGCCCTGGCCAGTGAAATGCCATACTGCAGAGGTCTCCCCAAAAGGCTGGACTTCTCCTAGGAAGGAAGACCCAGCCCGATGGTACTGACTTACCTAGAGGGAGAATGGGCCCACAGAAGGGGGCAGTCACCTTGAAGACAGATCAAAGGGAGGTCCAGAATGAGGCAGAACTGGGCCTTCTGTCCAGAGGACTCACTGGGCCGTGGGATCCCGCACCCGGGACCCAAAGCAGGCACTCAACACCCCATACAGACTGAAATGCTAAGCGATGGCCCAGGGGAGGGGATCTGAGCCTACCCAGGGTGGGGGGATCAGCTCCCAAAATCCTTCAACAGCTCACACATATTGCTGAGCAAACTTAAGACAACAATTTGGTTTCTACGTGGCTTTTCCACAGAAAGAGGAGGCCCTGCCCAGGCACACGTGTGTGACTTCCCAGACGCCCTGCTATTATAGTTTCCCACCGTCAAATGCACATCAACTTTCTGATCTATACATCGGTCTCTCATGAGTCTGGCTACTGTGTGCCAGTCTTTGAGAGAGGCTCATCGCAGGCACAGATACGCATCTTGAAGCCTCGCTAGATAGATGCCCAAGAGAAGGGAGCACACATGTCCATCAAAGACATGAACAAGAATATTCAGAGCAGCTTTATTCCCAACAGTCCCAAACTGGAAACCCACCTGCCCATCAACAGGAGACTGAGTATCCAAACGGTGGTCCATCCACACCAGGGAATATTACACAGCAATAAAAAAGAGCAACCTGTTGGCACACCCAATAATGCAGACACATTGCACAGATGTTGAAGGAGCCAGGCACACTCTATGCCTCTGTCCATGTGAAGTTCAAGAAAAGATGAAACAAATAGAAGAGAGAGGATCTAGGGGGTACTGACTGGAAAGGGGCTCAAAGGACCCTTCTGGGGTGATGGCGTCTGTTGAGCAGACCCGTGGTTGCACACTTGAATATTCACATACAAGTGCACTGGCTGTGCACTTAAGGTCGTACACCTGATGTCCTTCACTGGACAGCAGAACTCAGCTCAAAGTGACAGTGGGATGTCATGAAGAAAGGTGTGGGGTCCTCAAGGATTAAAGCTCAGACCCCACTCAGAGGCCGAGTCCAGGTGATCCTCTTCCCTTCCAAAGGGGGAACCTAGTTTCCCTCCCTTAAATCTGGGCCGGATTCCATGACGCGGTCAGAGCCCTGGAACAGAGCGAAGAGATGGTGTGCGACTTTGAAGACTGGGTCCCAAAGAGGCGCTGTGACTTCCATCCCGGTCTCCTCACGCTCCCTCTCTGGGATCACGTGCTTGGGGGAGGCCGGCTGCCATGTCTCGAGGATGCTCAGGCAGCCCCATGGAGAGGCCTCCGGCCAACAGCCATTTCGGGTGAGTGGGCCCCCTGGGACTCGTGGCTCCCTCCAGCCATGAGCCTCTGAGAAACCCTGAGCCAGACCCCCAGCTGAGTTAGTCCCAGGTTCCTGACCCGCAGAGACTGTGGGATCATACATGTTTGCTGTTTGAAGCCACCAGATTTGGGGGTAATTTGTCGCTCGATAATAGATAACCGAAACACAGGGAGGTCTCTCTCTCTGGGTCTCACCCCCACAAGCTACCATCTGGGGCTCCTGGGGCAAGACCGCCCGCCTCCCACTGTCCCCTAACTGGACACTGGTGCTCAGGTGCCCCCCCCCCCCCACCACCACCACGGTTTCTTTGCAGCATTGACCTTGACCTGGCATAGTCCCACTGGCCACATAGAAGGCGCGCGATAAAAACGGACTGGAGGAATGAATGGAAACCCAGCTCCAAGAGCAGACACCACAGTGGCCTGGGACACCCCTGGCCATTCAGCTTCCTGAGGTCTGCAAGTTTTCAGCGGCACCAAGGATTGGATTCTAGAAATAGCAGCAGGTCTGGGAACAGGTGCCCAGCCCACGGCCTCCCTCCGGGCTGCTGTTCCCTGACAGAGAAGGGGAAGCAGCGCTCCTCGTGGGACAGTCCCCCTGCCAGGAGTCTCTGCCAGCCACCCCCCACCCCATCCACGCCCTGACTGTTGTTCTGGGGCCAGGGCTGGGGGCGTGCCTGGCGCTCCGCGTGCTCCGCGAGCAAAGTCAAGTGCTTTCTGCCGGCGCTTTAAGATCCAGGGGAGGCAACGCAATTCCTGACCCCGGGAAGGCCTCTCGAACTCTACCTCCAAGGCCCAGAGGTCGCCTCCCCCGCCCACCGCCAGCCCCGCCCCAGGCTACCTCCCCAGCGCGATTGGCCGCACCCGCCCCACCGCGGGGCCCAGCCAATGAGCCGCCTCGCCTGCGTATTTGAAAGGGGATCCAGCTGGGATGGCTGCAGGCGCCCGGGGAGCAGCCCTGAAGGGCAGGGGCAGCCGCCGGCGGCCAGGCTATTTGGGGCCCTGCAGGTCGGGTTCCCTCCCCTCCCTGCTCTGTGCGGGGTCCAGAGTCCAGCACTGCGACTCCTGCCCCAACAGGACTCAAGCTGGAGGAAGCGGCTTGATTCTTGGGGGCGGCGGGCTCATCGGTCTCACAGACACAGTGCCCCATTTCTGCCCTGCCCCCCAGCCCCTCTGCCCTGGGTCCCTCAGGAATGGGCAGAGACTGCTCCCAAGTGGCCAGAGGCCAGGGAGGAGGGGAAAATAGCACCAGAGCACGTGCGCAGAGAGGCAGGCCCACGGTGTAGGGGTGCAGGGGAGGTGGGACAGGCCTGCCCGGGGAGGCCACTCTGGGTGGCTATCTGATCCCACCAGGTGGGACGCCAGACCCAGACCTGTGCCCTCAGCCCATTCCCTGCCACTCTGCCTAAAATGCCACGACTTGAGAAACCATCCCAGGCAAAGCTTGGGGAGTTCAGGACCCTAATGGCAGCTCCGCCACAAACTCCGAGTGACCTTGGGCAAATCCGCTCAGGCACCGGGCCTCAGTTTCCCTCCTGCACAACAGGGTAAGGTGGTGGGTCCAGGACGATCTCTGGGGGGTGCCCTGCGACCCATTCCAGTGGGGTAAGGGCGCCCTGCTCACACAGCCCCGACGAGGGACCTGGCCCTGGTCTGCGGTGAAGCGGTTTGTGGGGCTGGGCCGGCGGGGGGCGTGGCTGTGAATGGGGGTCCACACCAGGGCCTCGGGGCCTTAACTTCCCCAGGTCTCTCGGGTGGAAGAGGCTGCTGGTGGGGTGCTGTCCAGCCGGGAAGGCCCACGTGGGGCCGCTCTCGCCCTCGCGCCCCGCTCCTGCTTCCACTTACATTTTGCCTCCTTCCAGTTGGTGGAGGTGCTCAGGTCCACCTTCGCCGCCATGGCCAGGGGGTCCCAGGTGTGCACCCCGGCTCTGCGCCCCACCGCCGCCGCCCCCCAAGTCCCCACTCCCGCTGGAGTCCGCGCGCGGGGGCCGGTGGCGCCCGGGGCCGCCGGGGAGTCGCCCGCCCTGCCGCGGGTCCGCGTGGTCCCCGCCAAGGGGCCGGGCCAGGGGCGCGGGGCGACCAGCAGCTGCCCCGCCGCGCGCAGCTGTGCCAGGCGGCCGGACACTCGGCTCTGCAGAGACATGAGCGGGCGGCGCGGGGCAGCTCCCCGCCCCCTTGGACTCTATTCACGGTGCTCGGGAGCGTCTCTCCCTTATTTACTCGGGGACTGGGTGGCGCGTGCCAGCCCGCGGCGACCTGCTCGGAGCCAGCGGGCCGCGCGGCCAGAAAACCCGGGCGCGCCGCTGGGCACCCTGGAACTTGTAGTCCCGGCCGCCGGATGGGCCCCCGCACTCGTATACACACGTGCGCGCCCCGCCCGGCCTCCGGCGGCGCCCAGTGCCGCGCCGCGCCCGGACCTCTTCTGACTCTCGGAGGGTCGCGCTGCCGCCTTGCGCCTCCCCTCAGAGCGAGCTTGGCCGCCGCCAGCTTCCTGGTCTGGGGATCCCCCTATCCCCGGCGCGGGCTGGGACACCGCCCCCCCCCCACCCCCGCAGCCCTCCGGCGCTCGGGGCCCGAACTGGGAGAGCGGGCGCGGCCCAGCGAGGCGGAGCGGTTTGCAGCTATCCCGCCCCCGTCCCCGGGCCGGCCGGCGGTGGGGAGGTGACCAGTGGCGCGGACGGGTACGTCCGGTCCGGCGACTTTCCCCAGGCCGCTGAACCTCTGAGCCCCGGGGGCGGGCGGGGCGCGGCTGGAACCGAATCCAGAGCAGCCGCGGAGGCGAGGGTGGAAAGACGCAGTGGCGTGTGAGGGCGGAAAACTCGAGTGCCGAGCGGTGTTCTCGGGTGGAAGAGGTGGGGTGACCTTTTTCTTTATATTTTTCTGTTTTTCAAGAAAGACTATGAAGATGGATTTTTTAATATGAATATTTTATATCTTCCTATACTATTAATATTATTTGATAAATATCACAGTGCATGTTTTTATAACCTGAGAAGGAGCCAGGGTTCCAGAGAAGGTTCCAGTACCCGCTTTGCCACCCTGGGGTCCACTGGCCCCTTGTGACTTGCTTCTTGAGCTGTAAACTAGAAAGACTGCGGTCCGGTCTGTCTGGGTGCAGACCGGCCCCGGTGCTCCAGGCCCCTCTGGCGCCGCGTGGCTATAACCCTCCACAGGGCTGCGGGGGTGGGAGTGGGGGTCGCGGAATCTGCCTGCATGCAGCTGGCGCCACTGCGATGCGCAGGAGAGGATGCAGCAGACCTGCCCGCGGGGGTGAGGGCAGAGCAGGGAGATGGGAAGGAAGAGCTAAGGCCCCCCAGCATTCCAGGACCACCCGCAAGGCCTGCGCCGTCCCCCGGAAAGGTCACCGAGTCGGTTCAGGATGCGGTGGCTGGGCTGCCCCGCACCCCACCACTGGCCGCTTCGCCAGTAACTCAGCGGGGCAAGAAGGGCCTGGCCACCTGCAGCCGGGACAGCAGCCGTTTACAGGGCGCCAGGTGCCAGCCAGAGAGGAGCTCAGCGCTCCGGTCTGATGGTTCGGCCCCCATTAACTCCCAGCAGCCCGGGAGGCAGCACCGCCCGGGCACGGATGAGCAGCTGGGCCACCCCAGCTCAGCACAGCCTGTCCTGTCCAGGTCGAAGCCCAGACTTGGGTCGTGGTGGTTTGGTTCCCGTCTGTGGTCTGGAGAGTGATTACACAGATGTCACTGATTGAGGAAATGAAGCGTGTGGCGGCCTCCGTGTATGCGTTTGCTATGGCAGCCGTAACAAATTACTGCAAATTTAGTCTTAAACAACACAAATTTATTATCTTTAAGTTCTGTAGGCTAGAAGGCTGCCATGAGTCTGGCTGGGCTAAGATCAAGGTGTGGGCGGGGCTGTGTTCCTTTCTGGAAGCTCTTCCTTGTCTTTTCCAGCTACAGGAGACCACCCACTTTCCTTGGCTTGTGGCCTGCTTCCTCCATCTTCGCAGCCAGCGACTTTGCGTCTCTGACCATTCTTCCGTGGTGGCCTTTCCCTCTGACTCTCTTCTGCTTCTCTCTTCTGTTTTCCAGGACCCTTGTGGTTCCATTGGGCCCACGGGATAACCCACGACCATGTCCCTATTCAGAGTCTGCTTGTTAGCATCCTTAATTCCATCTGCGACCTTAATTCCCCCTTGCCAAGTGATGACACACTCACAGGCTCCAGCGATTAAGACGTGGACATCTTCGGGGTCCATAATTCTGACTCCTTCACCCTTCCTGGAAAGGTGTGGGGAGGATGATACGGGGAGAGGCTGGGACCCCTGTCACAGAAAGTCCCGGTGCCCAATTAGGAGGTGGCCTTTTGCACAGAGCCTGGGATCCGTTCCTCCGGAGCCAGGCCGTTGAAGCCCCCTGGGCATCTGCACCGCCCTGCGGTTTCTTCTTGGTGGGATTCGGCTCTGTTCTCACGTGGCAGCCAGGAGAGAGAAGGACCCAACTAACAGCCGGCCACCGTCCCGTCTAAGAGAGGCCTGGGCGGATGCGGGCAGGAAGCATCATTCTGACTGGGCAAGGCAGGACTCTTCACAGGGTTCCAGCTGGACCTTTTGGAAAAGGTAAAATTTTGTGAGATCTCAAAGGGTGTGTGTGTGGGGGTGTCAGGTGCATTCCAGGCGAGGGGACCACAAAGGCAAAGGCATGGAAGTCTGTGGAATGCCAAATCTTCCAGTGCGGCCGCAGCCTCGGAGGGGTTGTCAGCTGAGCATTTTTAATGTTGGAGAGGGGCTTTCCTGCAGAAAAAAGCCACCTCCTGCTGCTGGGTTTAAATTAATACTGTATTTATTAAACTTGTAAATTTTTTAAAAACCTAGCTTTTCTTAAACATCCAAATGCAACTTGCAAATCGAGTTTTCTATTTCTAAATCTACTAATTTTGTGTAAAAATAAGAACAATTACTCTTACTTATTCTTTGATGAATACTTAATTAACTCACACGTTCAGATTAAATTCTAAAAATGAATGCCAATTACAAACTTGGGTAATTAAATTCCCTAATAGATTTTAAACTACATTTTACAGAGTTGAAATAACTGATTCTCTCCGACACCTCAACCTCTTAATAGAAGAGACTTGTACATCTAATAAGCAGGTCTTTTTCTTTTCTTTTTTTTCTTTACAAACAGGGAGGGGATGAGGTGTGAGGATGGCTTCAACCCCCCCCACCTTTCTCCAGCCCCCCCAAGCCAAGCCTGTTTTTTCCTAATCAGCTAAGCAACTCTTATACACGAATAGATGCAACTTATAAATATGATAAATCAGTTCTGTTAAAAATTCAAACGCTGTTTATGAACTTAGATCCTTTTATGCTGTCTCAGTTGTCTATTGCCTGGTAATAAATCACTGGAAATTTACTGGCTTAAAATAACAACCAGGACTCTGAGTCAGCGGCCTGGGCCAGGATAAGCTGGAAGGTTCATCTACTGGTCTGGCCGGGGTCACCGCTGTGGCTGCGCTCATCTCACAACCCAGCTGGGGCTGGGGGCCCAGGGTGGCCTCGCTCACATGACTGGCAGTGGGTGCTGGCTGTCAGCGGACCCCTCGGTTCTGCTCCACGGGGCCCCGCATCCTCCTGTAGGCTAGCCTGGGCATCCTCCTGGCGTGATGGTCTCCAGGCCCTGCTCCAAGAGGGTGAAGCGAGTCTGTGGTGTCTCTCAAGGCCTGTCTCGGAAGTCACACTACATCACTTCCATCCTGTTCGGTTGCACAGAATCACCTGGTCACATCAGTCAGTGCCGGTCACATGGCCAGCCCAGATGCTAGGCAGTGGAGAAACAAATTCCACTTCTTAATGGGAGAAGCCACCGAATCCCATTGCAAAGGGAGGAGGGGAACTCTTAGAGCCATCCTTGCAGCCAGTCTACGCTCATCCCTCTCTGATTAAAATCACAAATCAAAGAGGGCGGATGGACTCAAGTGTTTCAAAACCTTAAATAAACACTCAGATTTTAGCACAATGATGACACAACTTATTCCTAAACTGGTACCAAGATTCTGGGTTTGCTTTGCCTCTTTCTACACTTTTCAGAGTTGCAAAGCCACCCCGAGCAGCAGAGCCACCGTGTCGGCAGGCTGAAGGTGCAGTGGGGCCGGGACCGCCATCTTCCTTATTTCTGCCGCCTCCCTTGGGTGATGAGCTGCGGCACCGCCCGTCCCCCAACAGCTCTGTGTGGTCACAGTTTTGCGGGTTGTAATTCTCTCTTTGTATTTCACTATCACCTGCGTGTGTTTCATTTTACTCTCTGTTTCATTGGCCAATATCGTATGGTCACGAGGTTGAGAGGTGTGAACGGAAGGATGGCTCACGAGGTGTGAACTGCCCAGAAAGTGTAGCTGTAAATCATGGGCCTGGACGGCCCTCCATCTGGTTCCTCTCGGGGTGGGTCCGGGGACCAGGTCGGGGATCTGGAGAGGGCCACACAGCCTTGCCCAGGGGAAGGGCCTCAGAGGAGCTGGCTGGGGCCCGGCAGTGGCTGCCCCTCCTCTGACTTCAGAGAAGGCCTGGGAGGGAGGAGGATGCTCAGGGAACATTTGGTTTGAAATGTACTAAAACCTTGAATAGAAGTGCTTATTGTAACGAATTTTAACAGCATCCTAAAAAGGGAAGGCCCCTATTATGGGCTGAATTGTGTTGCCCCCAAATTCATTCTGAAGTCCTAACCCCCAGGACCGCAGAATGGGACTGTATTTGGAGACGGGGCCTCTAAAGAAGTGATCAAGTTAAAATGAGGCTGTTAGGGTGGGTCCTGATCCGACCCTTATAAGAAGGACGCTCAGAGACACCAGGGATGTGCACACACACAGGAAGGACCATGTGAGGACACAGCAAGAAAGCCTCCATCTGCAGGCCAAGGAGAGAGGCCTCGGGAGAAACTAAACCTTCTGACACCTTGATCTTGCACTTCCAGCCTCCAGAACCGTGAGGAAATATATGTCTCTTGTTTAAGCCCCCAAATCTATGGTGTTCAGTTACGGCCGCCCTAGCGAACTAATATAACACCCCTCCCCATTCGCAATCCACAGAGGTAACACCTTTAGCAGTCAGTTGGGTATCCTTCTAGACTTTTTTTCATGAGTATATGATCATATATGAAGATATACACACAATTTTTTTTTTTTTACAAAAATAAGATTTGGCCATACATACTGTTCCACAAATAACTTTCTTCATCCCACAGTACATCATGAGCATGTTTCCATGTCAATATATACCCGTGTTCTTTGTTTTTTCTTTCTTTCTTTCTTTTTTGCTGAGGAAGATTTGCCCTGAGCTAACACTGTTGCCAATCTTCGTCTGTTGGTATGTGGGTCACCACCACAACATGGCCGCTGATGAGTGGTGTAGGTCTGCAGCCGGGAAACAAACCTGGGCTGCTGAAATGGAGCATGCCGAACTTAACCACTAGGTCACGGGACCAGCCCACCCAAGTGTTCTTTCTAATGCTAATATTCCATCCTAGAGAGCCAGCATCCTGTTTTCCAGTATCCTCCATGAATGCACGTGTGGATGGTTGCCCTTCCTTTTGCTGTGATAAACAGGGCTGCAATGTACATCCTGTGCCCCCAGGGTGGGGTCACCTGTGGGATAAATTCCTCAGAGTGGAATTGCGTTGTATTTTAAAGATTTTATTTTTTTCCTTTTTCTCCCCAAAGCCTCCCGGTACGTAGTTGTATATTCTTCGTTGTGGGTCCTTCTAGTTGTGGCATGTGGGACACTGCCTCAGCGTGGTTTGATGAGCAGTGCCATGTCCGCGCCCAGGATTCGAACCAATGAAACACTGAGCCGCCTGCAGCGGAGCGTGCGAACTTAACCACTCGGCCACGGGGCCAGCCCCGAGTTGTATTTTAAGTAGATGTTGCTAAGTGTACCTTCCCACCAACAGGAGGGCCTGTGTCCCCCAGTCTCCACCACTTGGTATTTCTCAAGAAACAGATGCTCGAAAGGAGATGGCAGGGGTTGGGAACTTTGAATCCGAGGGGATCCAACTATTTGGCACAGAGAAGGGTAAGCCGTGTGTGGAACAAGGAAGCCCAGAGGGAAGGGGGCCAGAGAGGCCCCCTGGGAGAGGCTGAGGGACCCACAGGAGGGTCAAAGGGTGATGGGCTCCACGCGCTCATTCACCAAATACTTACAAGCATGCACGACGTCCCAGGTCCTGATGCACACGGCAGCGAACGTCAGGGGCCCCGCCCTCGCAGAGGCAGCATCTGCTGTGGGAGACATGCTGTAAGCACATCAGCAGGGACAGGTCGTCTCAGGCCGTGGGAAGAGCTGCCGGGTAAATGAGTTTGCTGGGCAGAAAGGCCCGTGGCTGAAGCACGTGCAGGCAGAGGGAAAGGGGTAGAAGCAGAGAGGGGGGCCGGACCTGGTGCCACCGGGACGTGGATTTCACATGCTGCGGGATCTCTGGAGCGTGTCCATCAGGGTTGTGGAGGAGCGGGTTTTTAAGGGTGCCTCTGGCTGCTGGGTGGGGAATACAATACAGCAAGACTGGCGGCTCGGAAGGTGTTAGTTAGCATTGGAGCCAATGGTGCTTGGGCAAGCCATCAGGGCAGAGCGGGAGAGGATGGATGGAACAAGCACGAGTCGGCATCGCAGGGATTTCTACCGTCAGCCGGAGAGAGGGAAGCACAGGAGAAAGTGTCTGGTTATCTGTCGCTGTGTAACAAACCCCCTTAAGCTCCCTTGTTTGAACGGCTGAAAACAACGCCGTTTAATTACACCTGGTGATTTTGTGGGTCAGGAAGTCGGTCAGGGCTCAGCTGGACGATTCTTCTGCTCCATATGGCCCGGACTGAGGTCACTCAGTGGGATTCAGCAGGCGACCAGACTGGGCTGGAGGGTCCCAGACGTCCTCCCTCACACACCCGGGCTGGGCTGGTGGAGCAGCTGGGGTGCTCCACGCGGCTAGCTTGGGCTTCCTTGCACCATGGCGGCCTTGGGGCAGGCCGACTTCTTACAGGGCAGCACTGGGCTCCCAGAGCGAGCATCCCAAAAGACAGGGAGCTGGCAGTTTTACGATGACACTTCACTGTATTCTATTGGACAGAGTAGTCCCAGAGCCCACCAAATTCAAGGGGAGGGGACATGGACCTTCAGCTTTCAACGGGAGGGGTGTCGCCGAGTTCGCTCCATCTTTCATCTCCCTCAGTGCCCCTCGCAGCCTCCTCTTGGTGTTGGGTGTCACATGATGTGCTGTGGTCAATTTAAATCAGCTTGTTATGTACTCGGTTTTACTCTCCAGCCTGAACCCAGCTCAGGTGTGCACGAAATACCTTTAACATTTCCGGAGATCAGGGCTTCCCAACCTTGGTTGTATGTACCCGTGGGGCCAAATAATTGTGGGGAGCCGCCCTGTATGTTGTAGGATGTTCGGCAGCATCCTAGACTCTATAGCACACCCTCCCCCGAATTGTGACAACCAAAAATGTCTCCAGCATTGCCAAATGGCCCCTGGGGCACGATTGGCCCTGGTTGAGAACCACTGCATTGCAATCAACTCCTTCAGACTCCAAGCCTCCATCCTACCCAGCTGTCAGGAAATTTGATCCCAGTTGTGACTGGGGTTCATCCACGTGATCCCAAATTGGGGGACAGCGTGTGCTGCCTTGAACCTTGGGAAGGGCACTAACCTACTAATAGCTGTCCTCATGGATGTCCTCACTGGCTCACCTAGTGGTCCCCGAATACAGCCGTTCTCCTCGCATCCCCCTCCCCAACCCCGCACTGCTCATAGGATGTGGCCTGGCAGCCCTGGCTGGGGGTCCCCTCCCACGATGTCTGGCCACCTAGCAACTCCAGGAGCCCACACTCCTTTCCCCATCCCGGTCAAAGTAGGAGATGGCCGGGGAGTCGCCGAGCGGTCTATGTCCAGCCGACGGAATTTGCCGATAGGCTAGAGTGGGTGGGGTCATGCACGCTTCCAGAGCTTCCAGCCTGAACCAGCCCAGGAGGAGGGAGGCCATTGATGAGAGGGAAGTCCAGGGAGGCCTGCCCAGGGGAAGAAGATCGGAGCTCCGATCTGGACACGCTGGGAAGTCCATCCTCCATCCAAGCGGAGACAGCAAGGAGGCAGCTGGGCAGACCAGCCTGAAACTTGGGAGCGAGATGGGAGCTGAAGATAGAAATGCGGGAGTCATCGGAGATGCTATTTATAGCCCTGAGATTGGCTGAGATCTCCCGGGAGAGGGGTGGATGACAAGGCCCCCGGCTGGGCCCTGGAGCTCTCTGAGGAATCATTATCCGATAAAAATTGCCATCAGCTGGCACGGCGCTCCACTCTGGACAAAGTCATTGATGGAACAGAACTCTCTGGAACTTCGTCCCCCGCCCCCTTTCTCCGCTAATCAGGACTCAGATTCTGTCTTGGCAGGACAGCTGGGGTGAGGAGCACTCAGCGAAATATTCTTTAGGAATTTCTCAGAACCCAGAATGGAACTTCCTCCCGTGGAGAGGGAAACCCAGGCTGTGGTAAATTCCCGCTCCCGTGGGGAAAATTCTTATAAAATAAAACTGCCGCGTTCTACAGACCCCAGAATTCCAATCTGCCCTCCTTCCATCTCGCCCACCTCTTGCCCCCATGCTAAGCTTCCTGAGCTCCAGCCATTTGATTTTTTTTGGATCTTGGGAGAACTTTCACCCTGGAGGTTCGCTCTGCAGAGAAGCTGGTCACCCACGTTGATCCCTTCGGGCTGTCATTCGCTGCCGGATCTGCGGCCTCAGAGGCGACTCCAAACACAGACCTCGCCATCCTGCTCCCCGCCCTGGAGAGCAGCGGCCCCAGAATAGCAGCATGATTCACTCGGGAGCTGTCACGCAATGCACGGGCCAGGACGCTTTCTGTGCCCGAGCTTCTGCTCGTGTTCCAGGGCCCTGGGGACGGGGACACTGGCCAGCCCGCATCACCGCCTCCCTGCCCACCTCGGGAGAGCTCTGAGTTCACGGAGAAACCTGGAGAAGCCCAAGTTCGTGGAAATTATAAAAGCTAACATTTGTCAATGAGCAGAAGTGGCTTTACTGGGTCCCCCATTCACATCCCTTCTAAAGCTACACAGCTCATTTTTTAATTTTTTTTTCCTCAAAGAGGGCTCTCGAATTTTTATAAGTTTTGAGTCTAACAAGACTTGAGTATAAGTTATTTTGTTTAATCCTTATAGTAATCTTGGGATGTCATTGGCACATCATCATCCCCATTTAGAGACACTACAGCATAGAAAAGCCTTCTTTGGGTGCCTTGAAAATTCCAAGCTTGTTTCAGCCTCAGGGCCTTTGCACATTCTGTCACCCAGCCTGGCAGCCTGTCCTGGGCTGGCTTCTCATCACTCCAGGTGTAAGGGGCCTTCACTAACCACCCACCTGTAGGCGCTCCCTCCTTCCCCGCCTCCCTGGTTACCCTCATCCCTTACCTTACCCTTTCTTCATAAGGCTCACCACTGTCTAGAGTTATCTCCATTTGTGCATTTATTTCTATTTAAATGCATGTAGTGCTCACTCTGTGGTCAGGCACTGTTCCATGTACTTTACAAATATCAAATAATTTAATCTCACAACTACTCTGACATCGACACTTTTTCATCCGCATTTTGAAATGGAAGCAACTGAAGCACAGAGAGGTTAAGCAGGTGGCTTGAAGTCACACAGCTGGTGAGTTGAAGTGTTGTGTGTCTCTCTCCCACTAGATAAGATCCACGCGAGCAGGAGCGCATCCGTGGGCCACCTTGTTCCCTGTCGATCCCCCACACCAAGAGCAGAGTGCCACACACATTAGGGCTATAAAAAAGGTGTGTGGAGATGATGAGACCAGCTCACTCAGGGAGGAATGGGAAGGAAGCCTGGAGAGAGGCTGTGGGGAGGATAACGGAGGCAGAGCTGGTCTGCGGGCCGCAGTGGCATTGGCAGGTGTGGCAGCCTGGAGACAGTGCCCACAAGACCTGCAGGGCTGGTGGGCAGACTGAGTTCAGTGGATGAAGAAGAGAGAAGGCCACCAGCCTCGGCATCGCCTCCGTCCTTCGTGCTCTGTGTCCAATGCATCGCCCCATCCTGTCAGCTCTTCCAAAACACACCCGGGTCCCAACCTTTCTCCCCCGTCCTCTGCTCCCGCCCCGGCCCATGCCACCACCGCAGCAGCCTCCTAAGGGGTGTCCCAGCTCTCACCCCCGCCCTCTCCACCAGCACAGCGAGCAGAGGGATCCTGATAAAACCAAGTTGGATCATGTCACTCCTCTGCTCAAACCTCCTGGGATATTCCACAGTGAACACAGCGGCCTCCCACCCTGCAGGACCTGGCCCTGCTTCCTCTCCAACCCGCTTGTCCACTCCCCCTCGGCTCCTGCCATCCTGGCCACCCCAGGGCCTTTGCATTGGCTGTTCCCTCTGCAAGGTTCTTCCCCAGATTTTCCAAAATCTCACTCGCTCAGGATTTTCCTCGAATATTAACTTCTCACTGAGGTCTGCCCTGGCCCCCCTCGCCCGATGCTCCTTTAACCTCCCCCCTGCTTTCTTTTTCTCCACTGCACTTAAGCAGACATACCATAGAAACTTTTTTTAGTTTGTCAGCCTCACGAGGATGGGGTCCACGCGCACGGGGGTTTTGTCTGTTTACCGCACTGCATTTCCCCAGGGCCCACAATTACTCCTGACACGTCCTAGGGTATCCAGTAACATTTGGCAGATGAACAGATGCCCGCTGTGCCAGACACTGCACGATGCACTTGGAACACCAGGATAAAGACACCAGGCCCATGTCAACCTCCCAAACGTGGCACTGATACAAAAGCCACTGGTTTAGCTCGTGATGGAACATAAGTGTCGCCTACGGTGCTGTGACAAGAAGTAACAGGAGGACAGAAATGAGTGTGCTTGCTGGGGGTAGGTGGCCAACGACCCCTGACAGCTCATCTAAGCCTGGAAGAGCTGGTGGAAGGGGGATGCCAGCCCAGGGCACAGCGGGCAGGGAGCCCGCCGGGGCCAAGGAGCAGAGGTGTCGCTACGGCTGGAGTTTGGCCCTGAAGGTGGGACCGGGAAAGGAGGGGTTGGAAGGGCAGGCCGCCAGATTAGACAGGCCCTGAGCCCCAACCTACAGCCTCCAGGTTTTAAGCGAGGGAGGGGGTTACCAGGCATATGGATCCAGTGACTCTGGGGCAGAGTCAAGAGCGGATCAGAGACAGCTGGTGTGGAAGAGGCGGCCGTGGAGACAAGCTCCTGGGAGAGAGAGGGCCCTTAGCCTCCGGGAAGGGATGGCATGACCCAGGGACAGGCAAGAACCAGGACAATGCAGGACCCGAGACGGTCACCCAAGCCTCTCCAGCCCCCAGTCATGCGGCTCCTTTGTTCCATGAACCACACACTGATCCAGGCGGAAAGATCAACATTTTAATCTCGCAGGCCCGTCTCTTCCACGCTCACGCAGGTCTTTGTTTCTTTCATCTCTTTACATCCCAATATCGGAGGCAGCTCCCTTTCATTAAGCGCTAAAAACTCTACTGCATGAATAGGAACCCTCCCACGGCCCCGGATCACCAAGTCCGTCACCCGAGAGGTTCAGAGAGGGTGTGCGTCTCCACGGAGGGGACCAGCGAGGGCGCCCCGCCGCGGGGAGAGCCGGTCTGTCCAGCCCGAGCCCCGGCGCCCTCCTCGCCACGCGGAATGTCTGGACACTCGGAAGCTACCGGTGGGGTCCGGAGTCGGGCCAGGAACCTCGCCCCCCGCACGACCAGGACTGTCACCCCACCGGCTGGGACCCCCGAGCCCTCCCCGGCTCTCGGCCCCCAGGGAGCAGCGGATCGTCTCGGCCGATCTCGCGAGAACCCGAGGGGACGCGACCCATGGGCAGCGTCCCCGCAGCCGCCGGAGTCCGAGCGGCAGAGGCTTCTGGGGCCTCAGACGCCCAGAAACCACCGCAGCGGTGAACCCCACGCGCCCTTTGATGGACAGCCCCTTGAACCTATCAGCGCCAAGTGTGGGCAACTCTCCGCCCAATTGAAATTTTTTTTAATCTGAAGGAGGTTCGTTCATGGGTCCGTCAGCCCAATGGGAGAGGTGGAAATTTCCAGAAAGAACAGGACCAATGGGCGCGGCCAGCACGGCCATAATTGGCGGACCGAGTGACCAATCCCTGTCGCAGAAGTCCGCTCCTCCCTCCAATCGTAGGATGGGAGGGGCTTGTCGGCGAGAGACCAATCCTGAGGCGCGGGGAAGGCAGGGCAGAGGGGATTACTCCCCGCGGTCCAATGAGAGAGAAGCAAAGATGATAGGCTAGACTTCAGACCAATAGTAGAGAAGCAGAGACAGCCCCCAAGGGGAGCGCGACCAGTGAGCAGGCGAGGAAGGGGCGGGATCCGGGG